>NC_086450.1:414755115-414935115 GCF_028390025.1 Pseudophryne corroboree
GGCAGGGGTCTTGGAATGGTCTACTGGTAGCATACTTCTGTGGTCTGGAATGAAGCCTCTTCCATCAGGTAGCATACTTGGGATCAATATGATTTGCCAATGGACGGGATGCCGACGGGTAGAATACCGACAGCGGCATCCCATCCATCAGAATCCCGACAGCCCCCCAGGAAGCACCCTAACCCTCCTCTGCCCCCTACCCTAACCCTGCCTTGTGGGTGCCTAAACCTCCCCGCTTTGTGCCTAACCCTAACCTCACCACCTATGTGCCTAACCCTCCCACCCTCCCCGGTCCCTATCCCTAACCTTCCCTCCCTCCCCGGTCCCTATCCCTAACCTTCCTGGCCCTGCAACCTAACCCCCCTCCTTCTGCCTAAACCACCCCCGGTGGCAGGATGCCTGCGCATCCCACTGTCCGGACGATCGGGATCTCGGCTGCCGGCAATGAGACACCGGTATCCCGCGCAGCGTCTGTATCTCTCGACACCGGCATTGTCTCCTACTTCGGGATCCTGGCGTTGGTATATCGACCACCGGAATCCCGTTTGTTGGGAAGCTACCTGTTTCCCGCACACTTGTGTGGTCTGGAATTAAGCCTTTTAAATCAGATAACATATCTGTTTGGTCTGGTGGTAATCATATTAGACATGAAATGACATCCGTTTTACTCCTGTAGGTTTGTTCCCTGATAATGCAGTCACGAAGGTCATATTGCAGATTTTATTAGCTAATTTGAAGTAACAAGTCATGTTTATCACTGCAATCCCAGCACATAACGTATATTTCCCTTATCTTCCCAATCATGTTTGCTTACAAAAGACCCAAGTATTTCTGCTCATGTCTGCAAGAAACTTAGGAACATTTTTAAGGCGGCAGATAAACCCATCAATCTCTACTGTGGTCCATCGATTTCCTTGTTAGTCATTTTTATTAGTGCTTCAGTCAGTGAGCAAAATGACAGATGATCAAATGCAGTCTACATTGGTTGCAGAATTCAATGTGACCTTTTGGATGTTGCTATAGCTAAAATCACCACTAGATGTCACTGTATGTCTAAGTTGGTTTGCCATCTGGTTGAACAGTCCAAAGATATTACAACAGAAAATAAAATTATCTTGCAGACTACACACTAGGGATGACCTGTGCTCGTTCTACAGATCTAGGGGCCAGTTCCAAGACCCAAAACTGGAAAGGAGCTGATCCTTTTATTTATTAATTTATTAAAACTAATCATTTCCTAGATTTGATGTTACACTGCTCATGCTTAGTCAACTGGTATCTGATTAAAGCCACGTTTGGTCATGGATGTACTGCAGCTGCACAACAAACTGATCAATGAAATTATATATTTTCTATTTAACACCAATATATATGATGTTCTTCAACTATCCTGTGGTTTAATTTCCCACTGGATTCTCTTTAGTGGGCGAAGGCAAGAACTTGGTTCCCATGGATCCCAATGGACTGTCTGACCCATATGTGAAATTGAAACTCATCCCGGACCCCAAGAGTGAGAGCAAACAGAAGACCAAAACCATCAAATGTTCCCTCAACCCAACCTATAATGAGACCTTTAAATTGTGAGTGAAGCCTCCTTAGATTGGTACCATTGTCAATGACTGGGACAATGGGCTCATCTCTGTGTGACCTGTCCAGTCTCTTCTCTTCTCTCACAGCAACCTGAAGGAGTCTGACAAAGATCGCAGGCTGTCGGTGGAGATTTGGGACTGGGACCTGACCAGTAGAAATGACTTCATGGGGTCACTGTCGTTTGGCATTTCAGAGCTTCTGAAGGCTAGTGTGGATGGATGGTAAGCATCTCTAGACACGGTCACAGTTAATTTCCACAAGGATGATTTGTAAGTATGTAGAAGTCATGGGAAAACCGGAGAAAACCATAGGAACAATCAAAATAACACAAAGATATAGAGTTATATGATGTGATCAGTGAGCAAACAAAAAAAAAAATAGTCCAATTCAAGTTCATAAGACAAATGTTTCGTTGAAATTCAAAGCGACAATGTCAAGTTTGGTTTTCGGGGAGATAACAGTTCTTGCAAAGGTGGCATTTATCTTCTGTGGGTTAGAGTTAGGGGTAGGTGGCATGTGTTCCGCGCTGGAGGGCCAGCGTACCGTACCCTCCAGTCTCCTCAGAACTTACCCCTTCGATGTATATTGGAGGGGTAAATTCTGTGTAGACTAGAGGGTATAGGACACTGGCCCCCCAAAACCATCTCTAATCCACAGAAGATAACCGCCACCTTTACAAGAACTGTTCTGTCACCGGAATCCAAACCTGACATCGTCACTTTGAATTTAAACGCAATATTTCTCTCATGAACTTAAATAGGACAATTTTTTTTCTCTTTTTTATGTTCTCATGTTATTTTGATTGTTCAATTGTCACATGTATTGTGCCTAAATAAACGTTGTCACGCACATACCCATTCCGTATTAATTCATAGACCACTGACCGTCACGTAATTCACATAGAAACAAGTCATAACGCTGTATAACTAACCATCCTTGTACTCAACCCAGTGAGGCCTGGTATTCTTATATATGCCAGCAGCACAGCAAACAACCCAATAAGACTCTGTGCGCAAGGCCCATCCAGCCTTACCTAATAGATAATAATTGCAGATCTGCTTCGGAAATAGCCTGATTCTGCTGTGCAGCATAAATGGGGAAAATTAGACATTCTGACCCTGGTTGTGTAAAGCACTTATGGATCAGTCTCTGTTAGAGAGAAGACACTGAAATCTTGCAGATTCCGCTTCACTAGAGCAGATCTCCTGGATATATTGTCTAAAATATTCAGTCGAGTGCAGCGATAGTCCCTGTTTCCCTTTTATTCTCCTCTAGCGCTAGCCTACGAAATTCTAATTTCCTCTCCGGTTCTGTGGTGCGTCAGGCCCTCCAGGAAATCATTTCAAGTCCATTGAATCTTGTGATATGAAAAGTCCATTCTGTTCTTTCTTCTTTATCCCAACTATCTTGCTGACGGGATAGACCAATAACCAAGTACCCCTGCTTTGTGGCTGCTCCGGTATTATAATTACCGGCTACAAATAATATTACAGTGATAGTATAGAGTCTCCAAGTAGGACAGCACAGTATGATAACTCATGAAGAGCACATCGATAAATGTCCACTATACAAATATAAATACGTTAACAAACAATTTTTTTTTAACCCCCTATTAATCATTTGGTGATAGAGACAATTCACTAAAATATTGATGTTTTTTTCTAATAAATATTTTTTTATTTGTTTTAATAAATTCAACTTCAGGTATGAGGTTTATTAAATTTTTTTATTTTGTTGACAAGATATTGCAGCGAAATGTAAAATTGGCTATCATTGGTTGTTTTTAAAGAAAATTAAATCTAAATATTTGCAAACTTTTTCCGCTGAGCCCTGTCTGATAACTCCTATAAACTCAGCTTAAGAAGCAGTATGGAAGCTGGCGTTAATAACTGTGAAAACAAAGATTTGGGGCCAGATTCCGGCTGAACACAAACTTTTTTTCTGCGGCAACCATTTACAAGGCAAAACCAACCTGGTATTGGCCCTCATTCCGAGTTGTTCGCTCGCAAACTGCTTTTAGCAGCATTGCACACGCTAAGCCGCCGCCTACTGGGAGTGAATCTTAGCTTAGCAGATTTGCGAACAAAGTATTCGCAATATTGCGAAAAGATTTTTCTTTGCAGTTTCTGAGTAGCTCGAGACTTACTCTTTCAGTGCGATCAGTTCAGTGCTTGTCGTTCCTGGCTTGACGTCACAAACACACCCAGCGTTCGCCCAGACACTCCCCCGTTTCTCCAGCCACTCCCGCGTTTTTCCCAGAAACGGTAGCGTTTTTTCACACACTCCCATAAAACGGCCAGGTTCCGCCCAGAAACACCCACTTCCTGTCAATCACACTCTGATCACCAGTACGAAGAAAAAACCTCGTAATGCCGTGAGTAAAATACCTACCTTCTTGGCAAATGTACTTGACGCAGCCGCAGTGCGAACATTGCGCATGCGCAGTTAGCGGAAAATCGCATCGATGCGAAGGAAAAGAACGAGCGAACAACTCGGAATGAGGGCCACTGTCTTGTGAAAGTTTGCTACTTTTAAAAAACGTACGAGTTTGGCCGGAATCTTGTACCTCCAACCGCCTCGCACTGCATTACATCCGGCCTGGTTTAGCATTTTTTACAGTTGCCACTTTAAATCCGTTGGTCAGAACAGTCTGCCATCGGTGGCTTTGACAAACCGACATTTAGCAAATTTACCCTTAAGGCCTGTACACACGGCACAATGTGTCCTCAAATGACACATTGCGAGTGACGGGACCCAACGGGTTGCATGCATCGGCAAGTGCAGCGGGGGTGGGTGGTGCATTCGGTAGCATGGCATCGTTCTCCATCTCCTCAGAATATTCTGCTTGTTCAAAAGATCCAAGGAGACGATCAATGACCTGCAGGTGCGCGCATCGGCATCGTTATCGTCTTTACACACTGCACTTTTTAAATGATGTGTTGTTCCAATTTGCATCGTTTAAAATATTGTGCCGTGTGTATGGGGCCTTCAGGTTCCCCTGGTATTAAAAGCAAACCAAAAACCATCATACTGTACAATAGCATGTGACCCCAAATCTACTCCCAAACCTTGAACAAAGTACATATGTTAGCTACCCTCACACTAATTAGGGGATACGGGATGCACCAATTACAGTAAAGTTGTTATAGTAAAATTATTGCATACGTGTATTTCTCTGTCTGCAAGGCTTTTGGTATACTGGACCATGGGGGATTGCATTTGGGCTGGAGTTTGGCACTTAAACTAATGTAACTTTAAAACTTAAGCTCCTCCACCCCTGCAACCCCATAATTCCAGTGTTCTTTGTGTGCCTCAGTGAGTAGGGCACGTTTTGAGAGGCTGCCATGCAGCCTTTACTGTAGCTAGCTTATAAAGCTTTTCTTTTGTGTCTACTAGGGAACAGTGTGCGTGCGCCAGCTGCAGGAAGTGCGGTGCGTTGAACAGCGGGGACCCCCCACAGGACTCCGGTCTCTGCTGAGACCGCCTGGGCCCGGGGACAGTGAGCACTCTCATCCCTTTAGAGGCTGCCGGGCCAGCAGCAATATCCGGGATGGCGGCACCATCTTGCCGGGTTTCCTTAGTGCTGGTCCCTAATAGTAGTGCATCAGTACAAGCAGCCCCACTGTAGAGGCATACTAAGTGTTTTTCCCACACAAGGGAGTAGCACTTTTGGGAGAGTACAGCCACAGAGTTGGGGGTGCCCCCTGTAGCTACTGGTCCGTTACGCTGCATCCGAATCTAAGAAGGAAAAGTGAAACTTTCTGCTTCTGGACCCTGCTGGTTGTGATGTTCGGTTGCTGTTGCAGCTCCACTCCTCTACAGAACGTCCACTATAAATAGCAAGGACGTGGGACTATGACGGACAAAGCCAAATCTGTTAAGCAAAAACTGCTACTATGGATTTGTTTTTCACTTGCACCCAGTGTAATGTTAAATTACAGTGTGCACAGGTGGACTCTAGGGTGTTGTGCGTGGAGTGTCAGGTAGGACCTAGTGCCGTGCAGGTGCCTGGGCCTGATGTACCTGCTCTTGAGAAGCCGTCATGGCCACAAGCTCTGAGTCGATAGGTCTCTGTCTTGTGAAGCTGGTGGCGCCTCAGTGAGAGGATCAGGCTAAGGATACTGCTGCACCTGGTTCCTCGATGTGTGTTTCCGAGTTGCCAGCTCCTGGTGGTTCAACTTCCCAATCGGTGTCTGTTCAACCCTTGCTCCGTACCACAGAGCGTTCAGCTTCAAGGTTTAGCCAAATACATGGTTCTTCCTGTTCAGGGCTGGGCCTCCTTTAAGGATCCGCTAGATAAAAAAAATTAGAAAGTTGTCTCAAGTCCATTATTATAGGCACCTGGGTTATCATCAGACCTTGACTAGCCCCTTTATGGGTGGCTCGAACTATGGAGACTTAGGCCAACAAATTCATTGAAGGCCTTCACAGCAATTCATCCAGATATTCCCTTGTGGAATTGGCACAACAGCTTCGCACTGCAGCTGAATATGTGGGTGAGGCCGTGCTTACCTGGCTTCCCCGGTTTCAGCTTGAAGAGCCCTTTGGCTCCATGCTTGGAACATGGATTTGGAATCAAAATGTTCCCTGGAAGCTCTTTTCCTTGGTGGGGTGTATTTTTGTGACAGATTTACCATAATTACCCAGGCTACCGATGGCAAAAGCTCTTTTCTCCTCAACAATTTCCAAACCTTTCACTTTTCATTTCAGGATGGAGCGTCCACTAGAAGGCAGATCTTCACCGGCAGGGGTTTAGCTTCTAAAGGCAGATTTTCGGGTGCCAATCGGTGCTCAGAGATCAAGGCTCCAGAGAAGCCTAGCACCTGACAAGACAGACGGTGGGTGCTCCAGTTCAAAGACTGTTGAGTGGAATCATCTTCAGATGCCTGGGTGCTTGGCATCATTTCCGTCATTTCATCAACCTCAGGGGTCCCCCACCACACCGTTTTTTCGGCACTGCTCCATTTTCTCCGCTGGAGTGGAACCTGGGGTTTTACTTCACCTTTTTCCTTGTTCGGAATCCAGATGGCTCATTTCGCCCAACTCTTGTATCTTTGCGCATTGAACACAAGGTTGTAGGTTGATTATTTTCATATGGAATCACTCAGATTAGTGGTCCACAGCATGGAGACCAACAAATTTTGGCCTCACTAGATGTCAGCCTGTATCTTCATGTTCTGATTTGGGCATGTCATCATTCTCTCCTTTTTGCAGTTGGACCTAATCACTTTAAATTCCAGGCCCCACCCTTCGGTATAGCCATGGCTCCACACATTTGCACAATGTCCGTAATGGCAAGCTTTCAGCCAATAAAGATATCACAATCATACCTGAGTTACACAATGTACTCGTGAAGGCTGGCTCGGCTTTCCAATTACAAAAGCCCCCGGATTGCACACTTCAAGTACTTCAGGATCACGGATGGATCATGAATTTTGAGATGTGACACCTAATTCCTTGTCAGCGCATTCAGTTTCGGGGGGTGTTCTTTCCATGACAGACCCTCCAGAACTTGGTCACAATGGTACTGTCAGTGCCTCGTCTGTCGATCTTGCTGTGCATGTAGCTGTTGGGCACAATGGTCTCCACTTTGAAGACCATTCCGCACGAAAGGTTTCATTTGTGGGAACTCCAGTGGGAAATTCTCCAGAATTGGACAGGTGCTCAGCATCCCACTTGGCTCAGTTTCTTGTTCTATTCAACAGCACTTGCCAATCTCTACATTGGTGGCTGGTCATCTCCAGGGATGATCCTTGAGTCATTGTAACCACGGACATGAGTCTCCTAGGATGGGGTGCTTTAACATTACATTTTCGGCACAAAGAGCGCAGCAGTGATGACAGATGCAGCCCAAATCTATTCCTGGGTAGAGACTTTTGTTTCAACACTCTCAGCGGTGTTCATACTGGGCGTAGACAATTAGGAAGCAGACTTCCTCAGCAGAACCATATTTTTCCCAGGGTAGTGGTCTCTCAATCCAGGAGTCTTCCAACAGTTGGGCCATCTGCAGGTGGATCTCATAGCCTTCTGACAAAACTTCAAGGTTCCACAGCATTGTGCGAGATTCAGGGACATATTTGCCCCAGGTACTGAAGCGCATCAAGGATCAACAGGTTACTGCAATCTTTATTACTCCAGTCTGGCCGTGCAGGTTATGGTTTGCCGACCATACTCAAAATGTTGGCAGGTCCCGGGTTCCACTTCGTCCAGACCTGCTACAACAAGGTCCATTTCTACACCAGGCCCTTCCTCAGTTGGCTTTAATGGCCGGTCTTCCTTATGGCTATTGCCTCAGATCTGCATGTTTCCAAGGTATTGTCTTTTTCTTGCAAGCCACCTTTTCTCATCTTCTGTGATTGTAGAGCAGCTCTCTATACAGTTCCTAAGTTCCAGCCGAAAGGCGTTTTCTGCTTTCCACTTACCAGGAAATCGTATTTCCGTTTTTTACTCCTTCAGTTACTTTCCAGGACAGGGATGTTCTGGCTCTGCTAGATGTAGTCCGTGTTGTGCGGATTTACTTAGACAAGACTTCTCTCCACTGCCCAAATTCTATGCTTGTTCTTTACAACACACATAAACGTGGTTGGACGGCTAAAATGCAGACCATTGGACAGTGGATCCACTCTGTCATCACTCAAGTCTTTACTAGTGAGGGGTAACCAGGACCAGACATCAGCGCATTCCACAAGGGCGGTTGCGACTTCCTGGGCAGCGCGATATGGGGCTTCAGCAGAAGAGATGTGTCATGCAGCTACCTGGTCCTCTGTCCACACGTTTGCTAATTTGTTACGTTTTCTTGTTATTGTCTACAGCACCGCCCACTTTGGGCGTACAGTTCTCCGGTCAGGCAGCCTGAGCGTCCCTTCCTCGAGGGCGGCTATTGAACGTCCTATGGTCCAGTGTCCCCCAGCCTTACTGCAGGATAAAATAGGCTTTTTGGTCACTTACCATTGAATCCTTTTTTCTGAAGCAGGCTGTGGGACACGGTGTTCTCTCCCTCATGCTTAGTGGTGCAATGTTTTTGTTCTTGACCATCTTTTCTACACTGGTATGTTTTACTGTTCTAAAAGTTTCACTGGGTTACTGCTACTCCTTTCCGGACTCTTTTTTTTTTTTTTTAAAGAAGTACTAGAATTATGGGATTGCAGGGGGAGGAGCTTAAATTGTAAAGTTACAGTATTGTAAGTGCCAAACTCCAGCCCAACCTTCAGTGTCCCAAGGTCCAGTGTCCCATAGCCTGCTTCTGAGAAAAGGATTCAATGGTAAGTCACCAAAAATCCTATATTTTTGTGATTATTGTACATTTCATGGCTAAAAGCCCAACAAGGGGGGTCATTCTGAGTTGATCGCTCGCTGAAAATGTTCACTGCGCAGCGATGATGCAAAAAAAGGCACTTCTGCGCATGCGGCGCAATGCGCACGCGCGACGTACTTTCATAATGGCCGATGTAGTTTTACACAAGGTCTAGCAATGCATTTCAGTCGCACTGGCTGCCGCAGAGTGATTGACATGAAGTGGGCGTTTCAACTGACCGTTTTCAGGGAGTGTTCTAAAAAAAAGCAGGCGTGCCAGGAAAAACGCAGGCGTGGCTGGGTGAACGCAGGGCGTGTTTGTGACGTCAAATCCGGAACTGAATAGTCTGAAGTGATCGCAAGCGCTGAGTAGGTCTGAAGCTACTCAGAAACTGCACAATATTTTTTTTTAGCCGCTCTGCGAACCTTTCGTTCGCACTTCTGCTAGGCTAAGATACATTCCCAGAGGGCGGCGGCTTAGCGTTTGCAAGGCTGCTAAAAACTGCTAGCGAGCGAACAACTCGGAATGACAGTATCCAATAGGCTGCCAAATGTAAGTAGCCTATCCTCTGGAATCCAAGAACAACATACTTAGAAATAGGTGATAATGAAGTCGGCATTCATAAAACGAGTGAATACAGTCCTTAAGGTGTGAACTACATCCAGTAATAATGACAAAATAACAAAACAAAACTGTATTTTAATATACTAACACAGATTGCAGCCAACTGACCCTCCCTCCCACCTGCCCTCATTTTACCTGCGGTTTAGGTTTAAGTTGCTGAGCCAAGAAGAGGGTGAATATTTCAATGTGCCTGTGCCACCGGAGGGAGAGGAAGGGAACGAGGAGCTGCGGCAGAAGTTTGAGGTACGTACAGTGCTCTCTCTTTTCTATTGCTAGATTTAAAAATTAGGTGAGGATTGTATAATAAAGAGTGTGATGCATTGGGTATATGATCCCGACGGTAGGCTTCCCGGCGGGCAGAATACCGATGCTGGGATACCGGCCGCCAGAATGCCGACGGGGGTGAGCGCAATGAAGCGCCTTGCAGGATCTATTCCCAATCTGAGCGTCGTGGGCATTCTGGTGCCTGGGATTGCGGCGTCTGTATTCTGACTGCCGGGATACCGACCGCCTGGATCATAACTACATCCCAGTGTGACACATGTAATTAATATGGTTCATTGCACTTTTCTACAGAGAATATAATTGGTGAGCATGATGTTATAGTACACCGATGATGGGAAGCAGTGAGTGTGAGGTTATAGCACGCTGGTCATAGTGAGTAGTATAGCCGATGTTCTAGCAGGCTGGTAGTGGTGAGTGTGAGGTTATAGCATGCCGGTCATAGTGAGTAGTATAGCCGATGTTCTAGCAGGCTGGTAATGGTGAGTGTGAGGTTATAGAACGCCGGTCATAGTGAGTAGTATATCTGATGTTCTAGAGGCCGGTAGTGGCGAGTATGATGTTACAGCACGCTGGTCATAGTGAGTAGTATAGCCAATGTTCTAGCAGGCCGGTAGTGGGGAGTGTGAGGTTATAGCTCACTGATCATAGTGAGTAGTATAGCCGATGTTCTAGCAGGCCGGTAGTGGAGAGTGTGAGGTTATAGCACGCTGGTCATAGTGAGTAATATAGCCGATGTTCTAGCAGGCCGGTAGTGGTGAGTGTGAGGTTATAGCACGCTGATCATAGTGAGTAGTATATCTGATGTTCTAGCATGCCGGAAGTGGTGAGTGTGAAGTTATAGTATAGTGAGTAGTATATCCGATGTTCTAGCATGCCGGAAGTGGTGAGTGTGAGGTTATAGCACGATGGTAATAGTGAGTAGTATATTTGATGTTCTAGCATGCCGGAAGTGGTGAGTGTGAGGTTACAGCACGCCCGTCATAGTGAGTAGTATATCCGATGTTCTAGCAGGCCAGTATTGGTGAGTGTGAGGTTATAGCACGCCGGTCATAGTAAGTAGTATATTCAATGTTCTAGCAGGCCGGTAGTGGTGAGTGTGAGGTTATAGCATGCCAGTCATAGTGAGTAGTATATCCGATGTTCTAGCAGGCTGGTAGTGGCGAGTGTGAGGTTACAGCACGCTGGTCATAGTGAGTAGTATATCCGATATTCTAGCAGGCTGGTAGTGGCGAGTGTGAGGTTACAGCACGCTGGTCATAGTGAGTAGTATATCCGATATTCTAGCAGGCCGGTAGTGGTGAGTGTGAGGTTATAGCACGTTGATCATAGTGAGTAGTATATCCGATGTTCTAGCATGCCGGAAGTGGTGAGTGTGAGGTTATAGCATGGTAGTGAATGTGAGCAGTTTGTGTTTTTTAGGATGAGTCAGTGTGATATTATAACTGGTGATGGTGAGCAAATGCGTGCCATCTTATAGCCTAATGGTGAGCCCCGAGTGTGATATTCTAGCACACTGGTAATGATGGATAATAGATCAACAGCCAGTAGGCTGACAGTAAATATGTCGACACCATGTGGTCGACAGGTTCAAAAGGTCGACATGTAAAATGAAGACCGTACAACTGTTTCAAAAGGTCAACATGACAATGGTCAATACACATAGTCAACGTGTTTTTCTGCAGCGGGGTACACTGGTATTCCACAGGGAATAACATTGGGGTGTAGAGTTGAATCTTGATCCGAGGCACCAACAGGCTAAAGCTTTGACTGTTCCCAGGATGCGCTGCACCACCTCCTCTATAGCCCTGCCTCCAGGCACTGGAGCTCAGTTTGTAAGTTGGTGCCTGCAGTGCAGGCAGCTGACAAGTGGGGCTGCACTAGGCAGCCCTAGTAAGAACTTTTTAAGAAGAAAGAAGACTTCAAGGGCCGCAGCACAGGCACTAGATGCTGTGTATGTCATGCTGACATTCTGTGCTGCGGCTCCATCACCTCCCCCAGCGGCGTTGCATACTCCCACGCCCTGGTTGGCGGGTACTTGCAGCGGAGGCGCTCCGGTCGTCAGGCACACATCACCGCTGCTGCTCTCCTGGATCGCGTGGCCACACTTCAGGGAGGAGGTAAGAGGGTCCCCCAGGTGGGACCCGCTGAAATCGCGATCCGGTTGCGGTCCCAGAAGACGGACCGCACCGCTGGAATGGACACTGTGGCCGTGCAGGGGCCCCACTATATCCACCAGGGAAGGGAGCACAGGTCGGATTTTCTAAAATCCATTTATTATAGGATCCATAGTACCCGGTGGTGAAGTCCAGCAGAGGGGATAAGGCGCTGACCTGTAGCCCCTCCCCCAGCCCCAGGCACCATCTACAGCAGATGTTCCCGCACCGGAGCTGCATCTCTCTCTCCCTCACTCCCTGTCAGAGTTTGGGCGCTATTTCACAGAGATGAGCTGATCCTTGGACTGCTGGGCAATGTCTCCTCCGTAAAGCCACCTCATCAGCGCTGTGCATTTACAGGACACTTAAGTATTCTACATGTCGTTTAGACAGCATTAGTTTAGAACAAGTGTACTGCTATATGAATATTTAGTACAAGTATTCTGTGATATACATCCAGTGTTTACTGTGCATTGTTATATCTGTATACATACATTTCTATATGTAGTACAGGTTGAGTATCCCATATCCAAATATCCGAAATACGGAATATTCCGAAATACGGACTATTTGAGTGAGAGTGAGATAGTGAAACTTTTGTTTTTTTGATGTCTCAATGTACACAAACTTTGTTTAATACACAAAGTTATTAAAAATATTGTATTAAATTACCTTCAATCTGTGTGTGTATAAGGTGTATATGAAACATAAATGATTTGTGTGAATGTACACACACTTTGTTTAATGCACAAAGTTATAAAAAATATTGGCTAAAATTACCTTCAGGCTGTGTGTATAAGGTGTATATGTAACATAAATGCATTCTGTGCTTAGACTTAGGTCCCATCGCCATGATACCTCATTATGGTATGCAATTATTCCAAAATACAGAAAAATCCGATATCCAAAATACCTCTGGTCCCAAGCATTTTGGATAAGGGATACTCAACCTGTATTACTAGTCCAGTGCAGTTTTATTTTTTATATGTAATAATTTCTGCATTGTACCTGTTACTGTGTGTGCTTATAGCTGCTGTGTGGATTCTATTCTGTGTATCACACATACTGCTATCACTATATTCTGTGCCCTGGGGGTCTAAGTGCATAAGGATCTCATATATCATATAGTGTTCCACAGGATACACCCTTTTGTATTTTTCACTGTGTGTTTCAGTCACCTCACACCGCTTAAATCCTCCGTTTGTGCTTTGCAATTACGGTCACATATCTTAGGGGTTTTTCATCAGGTATTGCGTTTGTCTGGCTATATTGTACTGATACGCCCTAAGGTTACATTCCCAATAATGTCTGCTACACAGGGCAGGGAAATCCACAGACGCTCCTGCATCGTGCAGTGCTGGCGCCACGGATTTACCTGAGGAAATGATTTCTGCTGAGGGTTCATGTACTGGGTGTTCTGCACCCCCTAGTCAGCCCGCAGCACCTGTGGCAGATCCACCTTGGCCTGCATTTTCAAATATGCTGACTACGCTTGTAACAAGACTTACGCCCCCTGTGGGACCTCCTGTGCCATTACAGCCACATATTGTCCCTGTAGTTAATCCACCATGGGCGGATACTCTGTCAACCCAGTTACAGCAATTAAATCAGTCCTTGGTTAAACAAAAACCTAACCCTCACCATACTGGGACCAAAGGGTCATCTAAGCGGGCCATTTCTACCTCACAATCCACTAATAATTCGGATGATTCTTCCGATTCGGATGGGGAATACACTGATCCATCAGATGCTGATACCGCTGCTTCTAATGAAGATTCTACAACACAGGTTGATGTTCCTGACCTAGTGGAGGCTATCAAGCTGATTCTTCAGATTGATGATGAGCTTGACCCTCCTGATAAGTCTAAGAAACCTGATAAGTTCAAACGTCAGGAGGTTACTAAATTAGTCTTACCACATTCTGACCATTTAAATGACATACGTCAGGAATCCTGGTCTTCTCCAGGAAATAAATTTTCCCTGTCTAAAAAGATGCTAGCTCGTTATCCTATTTCTGTGGAGTTGGGTAACAAGTGGGAAACCCCTCTACTAGTGGACACACATGTAGCCCGTCTTGTGGTATCATCTACTCTGCCTGTCACCACCGTCACCTCTCTGAAGGAACCGACTGATAAGCGTGTGGAGGGTTGTTTGAAGTCTATTTACACTCTTATAGGTGCTGTACATAGACCTACTATGGCAGCCTCTTGGGCTGCAAAAGGCATTGAAGCATGGGTTCAATCAATTGAGGAAGAGCTACCTCTGAATTTTTCTGACACTGCCAGACAATATCTGTCCTATATTACCACAGCCTCCCACTATATTCAGGAGGCGGCCTCTGATGCAGGCGTTATGGCGGCCAAGGCATCCACTACATCTATCCTGGCTCGCCGGATTCTGTGGTTACGGTCCTGGTCGGTGGACCTGGACTCTAAGAAGACCTTGGAGGTACTCCCTTTTAAGGGAGATATACTCTTTGGAGATGATCTGAACAAGATTGTGACCGACTTGGCGTCGGCCAAGACTGCGTTTCTCCCAAGTACTAATCCTTCGGTTCCGAAGGCTAAGAGTACTACTTTTCATTATTTTCGACCTCCAGGTAAAGCAAAGGGTCAGGCGTACCCGAGACAGGCTCGCACTTCCAAGTCCTCTAAGCCCAAGCCTAAACGTTCTTGGGCTGCCCGTCAGCCTGCTTCCAAAACAGACAAGCCTGCTGCATGACGGGGTGAGCCTCCCCCTGTGGGACCCCAGGGTGGGAGGCCGACTTCTTCAGTTCGCCCAGGTATGGTTAAAGACCACTTCGGATGCCTGGGTGCAGGAAGTGGTCTTTCACAGGTGCGCAATCTCTTTCAAGAGACGTCCCCCTCGCCAGTTTTGCTTAATGGTTATCCCTTTGGTTCCGTTAAAAGCACAAACTCTACATTTGGTTGTCCAATTCCTCCTGGATACAGGAGTGATACTGCCGGTGCCTCTGTCTCAGAGAGGCAGGGGATACTATTCGACGCTGTTTCTAGTTCCGAAGCCGAATGGATCCTCCCGACCTATACTCAACCTCAAATCTTTGAACAAATTTGTGAGGGTGTCCAAATTCCGTATGGAAACTCTGCGCTCTATTGTACTGGCTTTGGAACCCGAGGACTATATAGTGTCCCTGGATATACAGGATGCTTATCTCCACATACCTATTGCCATGTCGCATCAGCAATATCTACGGTTTGCTATTGGCAACCTTCATTATCAGTTCCAAGCCTTGCCTTTCGGACTGACCATGGCTCCTCGGATTTTCACCAAGGTCATGACGGCTCTACTCCGCCGTCAGAGTATCAGGATCCTGCCGTATCTGGACGACTTGTTGATCCTGGCGAACTCTCCATAGGTTCTCCACCGTCATCTGGAATTGACGGTCCAATTCCTACAAGCCCACGGGTGGCTCATCAACTGGAAGAAATCCTCACTGGTCCCTGCTCAGAGCATGGTGCACCTGGGGACATTACTGGACTCACACAACCCACGTTTGTTCTTGTCTCCAGAGAAGGTCCTGAAACTTCAGGACAGAATCAGATGCTTCCTCTCTCGCCAAAGAGTGTCAATACACTCGGCGATGCAAGCACAGAGTGTTGGCTTTTCGACATGGTAGAGTACGCTCAATTTCATTCCCGCCCTCTGCAGAGGTTAATACTTTCCAAGTGGGATGGCCTGCCTCACCGGATCAGGAGGGTAATTCCGAGTTGATCGCAGCAGGAACTTTGTTAGCAGTTGGGCAAAACCATGTGCACTGCAGGGGAGGCAGATTTAACATGTGCAGAGAGAGTTAGATTTGGGTGTGGTGTGTTCAATCTGCAATCTAAATTGTAGTGTAAAAATAAAGCAGCCAGTATTTACCCTGCACAGAAACAAAATAACCCACCAAAATCTGTCTCTCTCTGCACATGTCATATCTGCCTCCCCTGCAGTGCACATGGTTTTGCCCAACTGCTAACACAGTTCCTGCTGCGATCAACTCAGAATTACCCCCCAGGTCTCAAATGATATCCTTGACTCCGGAGGTTCGTCTGTCACTGAGTTGGTGGCTACAGGACCAACAATTGAGCAGGGGTCGTCCCTTCTGGATCTCCAACTGGGTCCTCCTAACCACGGATGCCAGTCTGCGGGGTTGGGGCGTGGTGTTGGAGCAACACTCTCTCCAGGGTCGGTGGACCAGGGAGGAATCTCTCTACCCGATAAACATTCTGGAATTGCGGGCAGTGTTCATTGCGTTGACACTGGCCCTGCCTTTCGTTCAGAACAGGCCTGTTCAAGTACAGTCAGACAACGCCACCACATAAATCATAAATCATCAAGGCGACACTCATAGCCGCATGGCAATGATGGAAGTGTCAAAAATTCTTCGAATGGCGGAACGCCATCTTCCAACAATATCGGCAGTGTTCATTCTGGGGGTCCTCAACTGGGAAGCGGACTTCCTCAGTCGTCAGGACGTACATGCCGGGGAGTGGAGTCTTCATCCGGAGATCTTCCAACTCCTTGTGGACAAGTGGGGTCTACCAGATGTAGACCTGATGGCATCTCGACACAATCACAAGGTTCCGGTCTTCGGAGCAAGGACAAGGAATCCTCAAGCAGCATTCTTGGACGCACTGGCAATTCCATGGAACTTTCGGCTGCCATACGTGTTTTCCCTCCAGTGTCACTCCTACCCAGGGTACTATGGAAGTTCAAGCAAGAAGGAGGAATACTGCTTCTAGTCGTTCCAGCGTGGCCCAGACGGCATTGGTTCTCAGACCTAAAGGGTCTCTCGATCGAGCGTACTCTTCTCCTGTAACGCGCAGACCTCCTCGTTCAGGGCCCTTGTGTTTACCAGGACCTGGCAAGACTGGCTTTGACGGCATGGCTCTTGAAGCTTCACACCTGAGGGCCAAAGGATTTTCCGAGGCGGTAATTCAAACCATGTTGATGGCCCGCAAACCGGCTTCTGCACGGTTTTATTATAGGGTCTGGAATTCTTACTTCACCTGGTGTGCTGCTAAGAATTACGATGCATACAAGTTTAGTACTTCAGGCTTTTTTTGCAACAAGGCCCGGATTTAGGACTTTCCAGGCCTCCCTCAAGGTTCACATTTCTGCCTTGTCGGTGTGGTTTCAGCGAAAAATTGTATATATTCCAGATGTTCATACATTCACTCAGGGCGTACTACGGATTCAGCCTCCCTATGTCCCTCCTGTGGCTCCATGGGATCTGTCTGTTGTCCTTAATGCCCTTCAAGAGTCTCCGTTTGAACCTCTTGAGTCTGTAGCCCTTAAATGCCTTACGCTTAAGATAATTTTTTTGTTGGCTATTGCCTCTGCTAGGAGGGTGTCTGACGTAGGCACTTTGTCCTGTCGTCCACCCTTTCTGATTTTTCACTGTGACTGGGCAGTTCTTAGAACTCGCCCTGGTTATCTACCTAAAGTGGTGTCATCTTTCCACCTTAACCAAGAGATTGTGGTTCCGGCCTTTATCTCTCCTGGTTTGTCCTCCAAGAGCGGTCTTTGGATGTGGTACGGGCTCTCCGTATTTATGTAGAAAGGACTGCTTCTATCAGGAGATCAGATTCTCTTTTTGTACTTTTTGGTTTTCACAAACGTGGCTGGCCTGCGAATAAGCAGACCTTGGCCAGATGGATTAGAATGGTGATTGCACAAGCTTATGCGCAGGCTAGACTCCCAGCTCCTGCTGCTATTAAGGCCAATTGTACTCGGTCTGTTGGACCTTCTTGGGCTGCCCACCATGACGCGTCCGCTGAACAATTGTGCAAGGTGGCTACGTGGTCCTCAGTGAACACGTTCATCAGGTTCTATGCCTTTGATACTTCCGCCTCCCAGGATGCTTCCTTTGGACGCCGGGTTCTTGTGCCCGCTACAGTGCGTCCCCTCCCATGAGGGACTGCTTTAGGACATCCCCGATGCTATTCCCTGTGAAATACCAGTGTATCCCGCTGCAGAAAAGGAGATATATGGTAAGACTTACCATTGTTAAATCTCTTTCTGCGAGGTACACTGGTTTCCACAGGGCGCCCACCCTGACACACTTAGCTTCTTTGGGTTTGTATGGCATTACCCGCTAGTCCCTTCTCCTGTCGTGAGTCATCTATGTGACTAACCTCTGCCGTCTCTCTTACCTGCTACTGCATTTGGACTGGTTAACAAAACTGAGCTCCAGTGTCTGGAGGCGGGGCTATAGAGGAGACGGCGCAGTGCATCCTGGGAACAGTCAAAACTTTAGCCTGTTGGTGCCTCGGATCAAGATCCAACTCTACACCCCAATATTATTCCCTGTGGAACCCAGTGTACCTCGCAGAAAGAGATTTAACAATGGTAAGTCTTACCATAAATCTCCTTTTTGGGGCTATTTCACATTTTTTCAACTTTTGCTTAATTTACTCTTCATGTCACCATCTATTACCTTTAGCAACCTTGGGGCGAACGTCCACGTTTCTACTTATTTGGGCTATATATGGTTACATATACAAAATGACAACCAAAAATAAAAATACTTGTGTCGACCATGTATCATATCATCCTTTTTACCCTGTCGACCATTTGCATATGTTGTCATTTTGTACTGTACCCTTTTTATGTCGACAATGTAACCCACCCAAATCTAACTCTCTGCACATGTTATATCTGCCCCTCCTGCAGTGCACATGGTTTTGCCCATTAGCTAACAAATTTGCTGCAGCGATCAGGTCTGAATTAGGCCCATGTACACTGGGGTGTAGTATGTTAGATAGATTATAGACTTAGGACGACAGTGTCTAGGTCGACATGATTTTTTTTTTAAATGAGTTTGTAAAAAATAATTGGTGTTGTTTTCTTCGTAGAGTGACCCGGAAACCCAATTGGTGCACCATGTCCCCTTGCATGGCTCGCTTTGCTCGCCATGCTTCGGGCACGATGCCTCACTCCGCTACTCCTGCGCTCGGCATAGGTTACCGTTCCCAATTGTAGTCCACGTGGATCGTAAAGTATGAAAAAGTAAAATTTTAAAAAATGGGGAAAAAACTCATGTCGACCTAGAGTCCCTGTTGACCTAGAAAGTATTTCGACCTACTTACTGTCGACCAATAGTGGTCGACCTAGAGACTGGATCCCGTGCACTGCAGGTGGGACAGATCTAACATGTGCAGAGAGAGTTAGATTTGGGTGGGTTATATTGTTTCTGTGCAGGGTAAATACTGGCTGCTTTATTTTTACACTTCAATTTAGATTTCAGTTGAACATACCACACCCAAATCTAATTCTCTCTGCACATGTTACATCTGCCCCCCCTGCAGTGCACATGGTTTTGCCCATTAGTGGAAAATGTTGTTTTGCAATCAACCTTGAATTAGGCACAGTGCACAGTATAGATACTGATAAAATTATGGCAGTGGGTATAGCGCACTATGGCGTAGTGTGTAGTTCCTCTGAAAGGGCTTTTAAAAGTGTACAACTTTGCAATGTCGTATTGCGCACACACCCACAGCTGGTTTAATGGAGCCAGAATAGATATCAATATTTGATTACACTTTGTCTATTTTAGGAGCGCATCTCCAGCTACATGTCACAGAGGTCACAGGCCGGTTGCTAGAGTGCAGCTGGAGGTAGCATGTCAATCCTGTCTCCTTGATGAGTTCATTTTCCATTGATTTATCTGTTTTGCTGCCGGGACCAGCTCATCAGTTAGGCCGAGTCTCCCAGCTGTGTTCGCAGCGCACAATCACCCGCTCATCAGCCCGAGATAGGGTCAGGGAGCGACCGGCGGAGCAGAATTTTCTCTGCAGTGCTGGAAGATGCTTTCTTTCCCCGTGTCCTATTTTTCTCAGATTAAAAAAACTTATGTATGGAAGATAAAAACAAAGCTCGTCTTGGAGTTGAGAGAATTTGGTGCTGAAAGTAGAAAACTGTTTTGAAAAGCTTTTCGTAGTTTTCACAGTGTTCCAAATATTTAGAAGTAACAAAACGGATAAAAGAAATGAGAGGTTTGTGCGGTAGCCCAGTTATGGGATGGCATCGTGACCTGCCAGGATCCTGCCCGGATCCCGCATTTATGTCCCGTTTGTCAGGAAGGAGGTGCATGACTGACTGACTTACTTCACTTTGTGTATTTGTGGAATTATACCGTATACTGGTCTTCACAGCTGTTGAGGTCACTGTAATTTCAGCTTTTTGACCTGTGCGAAATGCAGTCAGGCCAATGGGCATATGTGTTGGAACAACTTCAGTAGGTAGCATCAGCACAGGCCTGCCCCCTTCTAATGTAACAAAGTCATAGCGGGTGCGGGGGCATGATAAAGCTTATTAGTTTGTCAAAGTCCCTGATCCCTTTTATGTAGAAGAGAGGCCGTATCCGGGAGTTTGGCCAACTTTCCCTTCAGCTTGGGAGGAGTACTCCCCGAAATGCATCAGTCTCCCAGATATTACAGGAGATAAGGCAAATATGGTTGTAATTTGTGGCAGTTTGCCCCTTCATATTACTTTTATTTATAAACTTGCACACGCTTTCATGCACCCTTTACAAAATACATTTATTTTCAGGTGAGTGTCTGTGCCTTTTTAGGCACGAATACGTATCACCAGTCAGAGTTGCTTGGGGGTTTAGAAAAGAAACAAATCTGTTTATTTAAAGACATTGCTTAAAAGCACAGAAAGAAAAATCAATGTTAAAGTATAAGCCACAGACTGGCATGTCCAAGCCAAAAAATTAAAAGCATCTGAAACTTATCCTTCAACATGAACCGTTCCATTAGATACACAGGGGGATAGTCAATTGTTTGAAAAGTCAGTTGGTTCTCTGTTTTTTCCTACTGTATCTAATAGACAGGAAAAAACAGACACCCAACCGACTTTTCAAACATTTGAATTCCCCCCCAAAATGTTCTGTTCCTGGATTTCCTTGCCAGTGGCAGTTACAGAAGTGGTGCTGCAGCGCAGTCCAAATTTCAAACAGGGGAGCCACACCAACTGCCAGTGAGTCCCGGCCAGCAATATTTAGCAGTTTGGGGTGGCAGTTGGTGTGGCTCCACTATCTGAATTTTGGACTATGCTGTAGCTCTGCCACTGGCAAAGAAGTTTAGGAACAGAGCATTTTGTACCTAATGGAATGGGTCATGTTGGAGGGTATGCAGAAGTATAAGACCGCTTTTATCACCTTGAGATATCTATTCAAAAGGGATGACCCCTTTAATGGTGTGAGGGAGATCCCAGCTGCTCTATTTAATTGTGCAGCTTCGGAAGGAGAAACAGGGTTATTATTTAGGATGGAGAATGGCTAAGGTAGTCATCCCTTGGAAAGGTTTTCTGATTGGCTGTTAATAATAAGAGAGCAAGCCTTAAATTCAAAAAGTATTTTGTATAGATTGTTTAATACGAGTAGGAAATGCCTGCGTAAGCTGTATCCACGTTCTTTCTCTGCTAGAGTCTCTTGAGGACAGGAGTGAATTTAGGGCAAGAAGATGTTTAATAGGTTCAGTGAGAATGAATGACGTTTTATTGTGGAGCAACAGACCGTGTTTCAGGAATATCTGAAAGGTTCCCATGGTAATCAGATGCATTAGTGAATTTGCACACAGTACTAGAACCTACTCATTGTCAGAACCACGTGTTTTAGTCACATTTATGAAATAAAACTGTTTCTGTACACTTTCTTACATAGAGCTATTCAGTAATTGGGCATAACATAACAAGAGACTGCTTTCTTTATCACATTCGCAAATATAGTGAAGTTTTCGGCGTTTAATATGGAATTGTGTATTGCCATTGTTACATTTTCCATTTCCTGGTGCATTGTGTTGCCTGTGGTATAATGTAGTCAAAGGAACATAATACCCAGAATTTAACGTGCCCTTGTTGTCTGCACTCAGTGGAGGTGGCCATTTTGTGAGTGGGAACCATATGCATGAGAATGCGCCCTTTTGCTCATTAGCGGTGCTTTGAAAGTTCTTAGTGAATTGATAGTCTGTAGTCGCATCCTTTTTGGTCCAACATATGGACAGCTTGCCATGCCTTAACATCACTAGTGAAATGATAGACTGCAGCCGTGACTGTTGGTTCGGTTCACAAAATGTCTGCCCATCGTGTGCCGCCATGTTGTCACCAGTGTATTCATGAGCTGCAGTCTCATGATTATTGTTTTGCCAACAACCTGACTGCCTCTGCATGGGTATTAGATGGCAGTGCTCTTATTTGTATATCAGGACATTAAAAAACTGAATTGGACCATGTTGCCTAGACCGCCCTTGCTCTCTGGAAGAGAGACCTTAGTATCCCCTGCCTTGCAAAGCTGCTAGTGTTTGACTCTTTCCAAACCCTGTCAGAAGTCATCACAGATGAATATTTCATTCAGGGGAAGTTGCAGCTAGGGACTCCGCTCAGCAGCTCGTCAGATCGCTCTCCGTTCTACGTCTCTCCTGTCTCTAATCCCTAGGAACATTATTTAAGCAGCAGCTCCCGGCAGCTCGTCAGATGATGGGCGTTTGAAGTTCCTGCTCCAGCCTTGATAAATGATAACAAGGGGTTTGTGTTTTTTTTTCTTTTTCCTTCATATATTTTTATTATATATATTGCAGATCCAGAGGCAGCCTGCGTTGAAATGTTGCTTCCTGCCACATTCTAGGCTTCCAAACCAATTTGTCTTGATAAAACAGTACAGCCGCTTATTACTTACAGACTTGCTTGCTATAAAGGCAGAATATGTCTTTTGAAAAATAAATCAAAGTGGCTGAGGACCCTGGTTAGTCATTACCCTAAAGTTACATTTATGGGGAAGTAGACTTGTACTTTTGAGACAGACGATCTGCAAAACTTTCCTTATTTTCAAACATTAGAAATGTGATGACCTGCGCACTGGGATCTATTTGTGTGGACGAGCTGCTGCACCTTCAGGTAACTGACCTGATGGGATTATATAGATAATTGGGAATGGTGTTGCGCTCAATCCGGGTGATTGGTCTGTTTATCCAATTAGTTGGTTAATAAGATATGAGCCCTTGATTTCTTCAAGTATGGATAAGGATAAATAAATAATAAACGAGTAATTGGATTGATGAATGGTTAATGGTTAATTGAATATAAACCCTTAAATTCAGCAAATACTGGTGCGTATGTGATAAAATGATCAATGCATATAGATTTGAATGAGAAACTAATATAAAATAAAAATCAAATAAATGATGTATCAATTGGGTGCTTGGTGGTCCTATGTTTCAGATTGAAATGTATTGAAATCAATGATGATCATAAAAATTAGGTAACAATTTATTGTATTTAACTAAATAATGTGAAGAGGAGTGCTGGATGGCACTGATACGTATGTCACTCTTGGTCAGCAAATAGTTTCAAACTAGCGGCGTCCCGCATGCATTTATTACTGTCTCTGTTGGAGTGCACTCTAGTTTTTCAGTCTCACAAATAGCGCTTATTCTGTATGTGCCACACTTGGAATCTTCACGGTGTGGGTATGGGGCAATTACACATGGAAGGTATGATAGGGAGGCTCTGGACTAATCTTACAGGCCGGCCTCAGCTTCCCATGGTGCGCCTTGGAACAGACACCCCCTGAGAGCCGAGGCGCCGCACCGGTAATCTCGACTGGGGCGAGGGAAAACTCAGAGAGCACTCTCCGGAGCCGCCTAGTGAGTGACCCTCGCCGCAACAGAGGCTCGCTTCCTACCTTCTCCTGTGTTTGCCAAGTCCCGTCACCGGCTTGTCCGTCTTCTGTTGCTCAGCAACCTGGTCCGCTTCCGGGTTTCTCCCGATCACGTGACCGGGTCTTGTTAGATGTGAAGCTCGATGTATCTGGTATGCAAAAGTAGTTCTGCAGAACTTGAAAGTCTGTATGTCTTTACTCCAACGCGTTTCAGCCTTTCCAAGGCCTTCCTCTGTGAGAAGTGGATGCTTAGGGATCATATCCCAGTGGTTTATATGGGATCATTCTGTGACTTCATTAGGTCACTTGACATGGATAGAAGATTTCTATTGGTCTAAATGGATGTGCTTGTTCCAGTAACATGATTCTTAACTTGATTACTCTATTTGTAATGATTAAATTGCTATTGATAAATAATACTGTGGTAAATGAATGAAGTACAATCATATTATGTACTGACTTGTAGATGTTGAACATTGATAATTACTGTGGTTCTAACAGAATTTGATTAATGATTTGTGAATGGATGTAGATTAAATTAAATATAATCATATATATATATATATATATATCTTATTGGCTGCCTATATATATATTATTATTGTTTGCATACTTGATTGTTACCTATGTGGGTACCCATTGCTCTTTATAGCAGATGGCTTTCCTATAGGACTGCTAAAGTCTTAGTTGTGGTATAGTAGACGTTTCTTATTGTTTGCATAGATATTTATTTATTAATGCTTGAATGTTGCCCATGTGGACAGCCATTACTAGGTGCAGCAAGTGTTTTCTTCAACATACTGTTACAGTCTTGGCTGCAGCATTGAAGTCATTGTTTGCATATCAGTGATTTTACCTCATTGTCACGGTTTAAACCCTGTGTGGCTAATGTCTTTAATTCATACATCCATCTTAATTCTATCATGTTGAGTTTGGCAATATAGTCTCCTCCCCTCCAATTTGGCTGTACTTCCTGAATCCCTATGTATTTTAGCGAGACGGGGTTACTGTTATGGTGACCTTTAAAATGCTTAGATAGGTTATGTTCCTCTAGTCCCCTTTTGATGTTGCGTATATGTTCGCCTATCCTTACTTTCAATGGACGTGTGGTGCGGCCTAAATATTGCTTAGTGCAACCACATTCTAATAAATAAATGACCCCTTTGCTGTCACATGTCATTCTCTCGTTTATGTTGTATGTTTTGCCTGTGTTGGTGGAATTAAATTGTACTGTTGGTTTTGTACTGTGCATTCCCCCATTCTTGCATCCTACACATTTTCCACAATAATAGAATCCTGATTTGGGTTTGGATTGACCAATGTGCGATTGTGTCAGTCTCTTTGGTTTTATGTGATTGTGAACCAACTTTTGTTTAAGATTGGGTGCTCTTCTAAATATGACCTTGGGTTTTGTGTCTAGAACATCATTGAGAATTTCATCTTCCATCAGAAGTGGCCAGTGTTTTTTGAGGATGTGTTGCAGTGATTTTGCTTGCTGTGTATAATCCGTTATGAATAGTACATCTTTCAATTGTTCTTTGTCATCCTTCCTTCTTTTTATACTGTAGTAACTGACCCCTATCTAGCTCACCTACTTGGTTGTAAATTGCCTCTAGATGTTCGTCTTTGTATTCTTTCTCTCTGAATTCTGACATCATTTCCCTGCCTTGAATGTCATAATCTGTTTTACGTGAGCAGTTTCTCCTTATTCGTGTGAGTTGACCTTTCGGGATAGATTTTAGCCAGTTGGGGTGGTGTCCACTGGTGGATAAAATGTAGCTGTTGACATCCACAGTCTTTTTGAAGGTTTTTGTATGCAGCTGATTGTCTTCTATAAAGAATTTGAGATCTAAGAAGTCTACGCTTGTCTTGCTATAAATGGTGTTGAATTGGAGATTGTTTGTATTCTGGTTCATTGATTGAATGAATTCAATGAGTGTCTCCTCATTGCCCCGCCATATGAAGAAAATGTCATCTATGTATCTCGTCCAGAGCACGAGACTCGTCCCCAGCCCCGACTCGCCCCACACATCCTGGTCTAGATGGTATTTGATGCTCTGTATCCCTTGGTTGTGGTCTATTACCGAATATAAAGATGCTACATCTGATGTCACTAGCCACATGTCTTCATCCCATTCTAGTCCTTGGGTTTTGTTCAGTATGTGCGTGGTGTCTCGCAAGTAGGATTTCTGTTTATGTACATAAGGTTGTAGGCATGCATCCAGGTATTCTGACAAATGTGATGTTAATGAACCTATTCCAGATATAATAGGTCTACCAGGGGGATTGTTTGGGTTTTTATGTATTTTTGGCAAGTAGTAGAACACAGGAATAATCGGGTGGTGGTTCTGTATGTATTGATGTTCATGTTGGTTGAGGATCCCTACGTCTGCTCCTATCTGTAAGTAGTGGTTTAATTCTTTCTGGAATGTCAGGGTCGGATCTCCAGGTAGTTTCTGATATGTGTTTCTGTCTTCTAGAATCTTGTTTGCTTCATTGATGTATTGTGATTTGTTGAGAATTACTACACCGCCCCCTTTGTCTGCTGGTTTTATTATGAGCGAATGATTGTCTTGTAGATCCTGTAGTGACGTTCTCTCTTGTTTTGACAAATTATTGGTGATTTTGCTTGTGTTCAGTTTTTCAATATCTCGTTCTACCATTCTGACGAATGCATCTACTTGTGTACCTTTCAGATGGCTAGGATAGAACGTGGACGGTGGTTTGAGTGTGCTATGTCTAAAACCGGCAGGGTCTGTTTGATTTCTGACTGGGTCCGGTGTTGTGGTTGCAAAGTATTTTTTGAGCGTTAATTTTCTGGCAAACTTAAGTAGGTCCAAATATGTGTTGAATTTATCAAGCTTGTTCGTGGGGGCAAATTTGAGACCTTTGTCGAGCAGTTTTAGTTCATTGTCTGTAAGTGCGGTGCCACTTATATTAAATATCCCTTTCCCTAGTTCTCTTGTTATTGTGAGTGATTTTTCCTTGTTCTTTTCTCCCCCCCCTACATCCCCTTCTTGTTTTTCTAATTTGCGTTTCCCGGTTTTGATTAGTGTGGTGTTGATTCTCTCGTTGTTCCCCGCTACTTGGCTGACCCCTAAAAAAACTTGGTTTGATGCACATGGTGATGCTGCTGTGTTTCCTACCTGTACCTCAGGTAATTGCTCTATCAGTACTGTTCCTGGGTTAATCCTATCTGGTGTCTTCTTATTGGATGTGTCTGTGGTTTGTTTGCCCGTGTGTATTCTTTCTGTGATGAATGAATTGATCTGGTGTTGGCTATTCCAACCTTGTTCTAATGACAGTCTGGCTAGTTCTTCATATTGCGGGTCGTCTTCTATTTCGTGAATCGAGAATGAGATCTCTGATCCTGTGTGTTCTGCTGAGGAGACAAGGGAAGCTTGTTCCAGTTCCTCCTTTCTGTCTTTAGTGACTTGATGTAGTTTGGTCATATATTGCTGATACGTAAGGTTCAGCTTCTTGTAGGTGGGGCTTGCAGTGCTTTTCTTTATGGGAATTGATCCGAATCTTGTGTCTTTGTCTAGCAATGTCTTTCTGATTTTGTTTAGAGGTTTTGTTGGTTTCTTTACCCCAAATTTATCTCTAAGAATCTTTCTTTTCTTTGTTTCTATTATTCCTTGTTCTTTCCTCAAAACTCTTTGTGCAGTGATTTCTGAGAGGTTGCTGAAATCTTGTTCATGTTTGTAGGGATCTAACTGGGTGTCTAATGTCTCAATGGTTTTGCTTAAGGCTGTTAGTTCCAATGTATTTGTCTCTATCAGTAGTGTAATTAAGTTTCTAGAACAATCTTTTAAAATGTTGTCCCATTTGGTTATGAATAGAGTGTTCTCTCTATTATGTGTGGGAACTTTCTTTAACTTGAGCCCCCTTGGTATTAAATCATTCTGCATGTACCAACCGAGAGTATGTGTATCCCACCATAGGCTAGTTTCTTTATTGATCAATTTTTCTAATTGTAGAAAAGTATTGCAAAATGTGCTTTTGTCATTAGTTTGCGTATCTGGTGCTATCAGTGCTTGAAAAGCTGTTCTGGCTCTTGTGACCCTATTGTTTCTGAGTTCAATCAGTCCCATGTGAGATCCCTTGCTGCAGATATTTAGTCAAGGTAAACAGTAGAAATGTGATGACCTGCGCACTGGGATCTATTTGTGTGGACGAGCTGCTACACCTTCAGGTGACTGACCTGATGGGATTATATAGATAATTGGGAATGGTGTTGCGCTCAATCCGGGTGATTGGTCTGTTTATCCAATTAGTTGGTTAATAAGATATGAGCCCTTGATTTCTTCAAGTATGGAGTAAAGACATACAGACTTTCAAGTTCTGCAGAACTACTTTTGCATACCAGATACATCGAGCTTCACATCTAACAAGACCCGGTCACGTGATCGGGAGAAACCCGGAAGCGGACCAGGTTGCTGAGCAACAGAAGACGGACAAGCCGGTGACGGGACTTGGCAAACACAGGAGAAGGTAGGAAGCGAGCCTCTGTTGCGGCGAAGGTCACTCACTAGGCGGCTCCGGAGAGCGCTCTCTGAGTTTTCCCTCGCCCCAGATGAGATTACCGGTGCGGCGCCTCGGCTCTCAGGGGGTGTCTGTTCCAAGGCGCACCACGGGAAGCTGAGGCCGGCCTGTAAGATTAGTCCAGAGCCTCCCTATCATACCTTCCATGTGTAATTGCCCCATACCCACACCGTGAAGATTCCAAGTGTGGCACATACAGAATAAGCGCTATTTGTGAGACTGAAAAACTAGAGTGCACTCCAACAGAGACAGTAATAAATGCATGCGGGACGCCGCTAGTTTGAAACTATTTGCTGACCAAGAGTGACATACGTATCAGTGCCATCCAGCACTCCTCTTCACATTATTTAGTTATTTAGTTAAATACAATAAATTGTTACCGAATTTTTATGATCATCATTGATTTCAATACATTTCAATCTGAAACATAGGACCACCAAGCACCCAATTGATACATCATTTATTTGATTTTTATTTTATATTCGTTTCTCATTCAAATCTATATGCATTGATCATTTTATCACATACGCACCAGTGTTTGCTGAATTTAAGGGTTTATATTCAATTAACCATTAACCATTCATCAATCCAATTACTCGTTTATTATTTATTTATCCTTATCCATACTTGAAGAAATCAAGGGCTCATATCTTATTAACCAACTAATTGGATAAACAGACCAATCACCCGGATTGAGCGCAACACCATTCCCAATTATTTATTTTCAAACATCATTAATTTTTTTCTTTACTAGGGAATGCTATAGCACCCCAATATCTTCTTCCAGTGGATGGTTGCTGACCAGTCGCTGTGAGTGGAGGCCTCTTGCAGATCAGCAATACATGTGCGTTCCGCGCTACAGTCTTCACTTTTCTGATGGAGTGACTGCCGCAGATCTGATTGCTTGGCAGTTAAACCGAGCAGGCAGAAGACTGTACAATGTGTGGACAGTTTTAGGTGGAGATGTATCAAACCGTGGAGAGAGATAAAGTACCAGCCGTTCAGCTTCTGACTGCCAGTTTTACAGGCTGGGTTTGATAAATGACAGTTGATTGCTTTTATTATACATCTTCCTCCAAGTCTTTTGAACTAGTGCAGTGGGCAGTTCTTAACAGAATCATGCATAGATGAATACATTCCACAATTGTTGATACGTACGTACACACACACACACACACACACACACACACACATGCAGATAGATATATATGGATATATATAATATAATATGTTTTTTTATGTTCTTCTGTCTCGCTTCAATCCATACAGTAGTTTTCTTACATGGGTACATTATAGAAATATTTATTTGCTATATAATATTAACATTGGGTGGAGCTTATCTTTAAAATATACCCATCACCAACACTTGGCCCTATAAAAGGCCCCCCCCCCTGTATGTGCGGAAGGGATGGAACTTGCGTTGAAGTGAATTTCTTCCTTGTAAGCGGTAGACGCCCACCTCACCACACTCTGCGGCAGAACTAGATTTAGAACTCATGGGGACTTCGGCAAGAAACATTAACACCCCCCCCCCCCCCACCACCACCACCCCCACCCCCACCACCACCACCTCTCTGCTCATCAGGAAAATAGAATTATGCACACAAAATGAGTTGGGAGAATTCTTGGCCCGCTAGGGTCCCTGTGCCCTAGGCGGCAGCATAGGTGGCGTGCTGTATGATCTGCCTCTGGCTTGTTGTCTGTAATCTCTGTGCTGTAAGCACAGTCTGCAGGTGACCTTGAAAGGAGGTGCAAACAGCCTCGCTATAACCAATTAGCCGGGGCTGTGACTGGAAGATTGCTCAGGAGCCTGTTATCGGCGGGAGCTGTGAGCGACAAACAAATTGAACTACTCAGAATGAGGCTAATGGAATTTCATGGCAGGCTGAGCCCTCTGCTTCTCAATATGGCAGATCTTCTCAAAATTAAAACAGAAATAAGCAGGGCCGTGCCATGTCCAAAACCCCCAGCCTGACAATTACATTGGCATGGAGGCAATTAGAGGGGCACAGCAGGGGCTTTGAAACTTTTTAACAGAGTGGTAATCCAGCTGAACACACGTATTTTAAGTCTGAGAAATGTCAAATCAGAGGGATGAAATATGTATTTATTTTTTTTAAACCTTAAACATGAACACTGAGCTTGTGCCGCAAGAACGGGTGTGGTATTGAAGGTCAACCACTATTGGTCGACAAGGTCTCTAGGTCGACATGGTCTAGGTCAAAAGGTTGACATGAGTTTTTTAATCTTTTTTTGGTGTCGTTTTCGCCGTACAGTGACCGGGAACCCCCATTAGTGCACTGCGTCCCCTCGCATGGCTCGCTTCACTCGCCATGCTTCGGGCAAGGTGCCTCGCTGCGCGTTTGGTACAGGTTACCGTTCCCAATCATAGTCCACGTGGATCGTAAAGTATGAAAAAGTAAAAAAAAAAAAGGTGAAAAACTCATGTCGACCTTTTTGACCTGTCGACCTAGAAACCCTGTCGGCCTAGATACTGTTGACCAATAGTGGTCGACCTAGACAGTGTCGACCTAAATTTTTTCTACCTAGAGACTGGATACCGCAAGAACTTTCGTATCTATCTCATTGCTGGTGAGAACTGTGAACTTTCTCACCTGAATTTAAAGCCAGAAATACAGTTTGAGAGGCTTGGCGAGCTCAGAGCATTTAGAACTTACAGCAGCCAGTAGAAAGCTTGCTCGATCTGTCTCTTTCATCTTCATCTAATTTGCATAAAAGGCTGACTCAAAGCAATGCAATCAAGCAGACTATTATCTTTTTAACAAGGAACATATTTATCGGATCTGTACAGTAGAAGAGAATGGCAGCCATTCATTACTTACCATACAGGGCAACCGCTGGAAACTACAGGTATGACGGCTGCTTTCGGAGAAACTAGATTTCCTCATGCAGAAAATAATATCTTGGAACACCCAGCTGAAGTGACACACCAATGAGTGTGTGTGATGCGTTGTTTAACTACACATATAGAGCTTTTCCCATCTACAGATCAGTTTTGTGTATTTTGCTTTCAATTCACTTCCTGTAACTGTTAGCAAATATATTGCTTTTTATTCTGTGCTTTTCAGCCATGTTTTGTTTTATCAGTGTTACTCCACTCTGTGTTTCAGTATAAAATCTTCTTCTACAGCATACAGCTGTATCCAGTGCAGCGAGCATAATGCAGTTGGGATATATCACTGAGCACAGAAAATAGACAACTCTTCCAGATGATATAAATACACTGCTTAGCATCAATAAATATAAATAACGCACCCAGTATTTAGTAAAAGCTGCAGGAAGTCACCAAATGAGTCATAGCAAAGTGGGAACTCCTCTTTGTGTTATGCATGTACATGACAAGCTGTATGTACGCCCGTTTGCAGAGCATATATTGCTTGATTTCGCACTTTGCATGATCCGGATCCAAGCGTATCCAAGTATCCAGAGAGAAGCAGAGTAGTGCGCATTTCAGCTGCATCCACACCTGCGTCTGAAGAGGCATAACTGTTATAACTGTGCATTCTTACGTAGGCCGAGATCAGTGAGGGTGCGCTGACACACCTCAAGTCTCTGCACTATGCGGGGAAAAAGGAAAGATGTGCACTCATGTGACTGGTACCAAACCAAGTGTATGTATAGGGGGCGGGCACGCATTCAGTATTGGACAGATGTTTCCAAGCGCTCGGCAAAGGAACATCGGCAGGTGATTCCCCTTCAACGCCCTTCAGGACCATAGACTACAGCAGGGGCGGCTCCAGAGGGGAGGATGCAGCTCAGTTTAAAATTCAAATAGGGTAGCCGCACCAACTGCCAGTGAGTCAGTTTGAAATGGCAGTTGGTGCTGCTACCGAATTTGAATTTTGAACCGACCTGCAGCCTCACCTCTGGAGCCGACGTTGGACGACAGTGTAGTTAAGGGCCCTACACACTTGGCGATATTGAAGGATATAGTTAAAAAATTAACGCTATATCGTTCAGTGTGGAGGCATTATCGATGAACGATGCGCGTCCCCGCAGTCGATCATCGTTTATTCATGTAAGCCAATTTGGACGATATCGATGTAATGTCATATCGTCCAACTTTTATGTAAAAAAAGTTGATGAAAAATCGGCCAACGATAATATCGTTGGTCGTCAAAATTGGCCAAATCGCCAAGTGTGTAGAGCCCTTTAGTTTTAGAACACTGCTGATTTTGCTGTGGGAGTTTTATATTTAAGATAACACAGATTTTCTATTACCTCCTTGAAGTTTTGTGTTTCAGAAGTTTGTCAGCAGATGGATAGCATGTAAATGACACAGATTATCCCTCAAAAAGGATCATTGATATTGGATAATACACAGACTGAACAAGTCATGTGGGCTGAATGCTGCATTTCTGGATCTCTACTTGCTCAGGTCCGATAAAGCTGAGCGTGGGTTCAATTCCTGTATCTGACTGGGTACCACTGGACAATGGCTGCTTGGACTGTCCATGCCAGCCCACATCTAATACATCTGATCAGAAGCCGATTGATACTGGAGGTTATTGGGGGCCAGTGTTCGCTTGTCTTTTGCAGCCAGTTATGTATACTCCAGTTAGGTATATGGCAATTCGGTATAATGCGGTATTATTCGCCCATCAAGATTGCAATAAGACTACAGTATAATGTTTTTTTTTTTACATTTTTGCCCAAATATCTCAGTTAGCGGGGATGTTTTAGCCACTTTGTATCTGTGAGTCATTTGTTCTCATTTTACATTGCAGAGAGCCAGAATTGGGCCTGGGGCCAAAGCTGCAGAGGAGAAGGTGGGAAATCCAGTAGCCAAAATTGACAGCAACGGAAATCGAGACCGCGTCAAAGTGTCCGATTTCAACTTCCTGAAGGTGCTGGGCAAAGGAAGCTTTGGAAAGGTGAGTTATTTATTTATTTTCTCTAACGTCCTAGTGGATGCTGGGGACTCCGTAAGGACCATGGGGAATAGACGGGCTCCGCAGGTGACATGGGCACTTTAAGAAAGAATTAAGATTCTGGTGTGCTCTGGCTCCTCCCTCTATGTCCCTCCTCCAGACCTCAGTTTGAGATTGTGCCCGGACGAGCTGGGTGCTGTTCAGTCAGCTCTCCTGAGCTTGCTGTGAGAAAGTATTTTGTTAGGTTTTTTATTTTCAGGGAGCTCTGCTGGCAACAGACTCCCTGCATCGTGGGACAGAGGGGAGAGAAGCAGCCCTACTCTCTGAAGCTAGGTCCTGCTTCTTAGGCTACTGGACACCATTAGCTCCAGAGGGATCGTACACATGATCTCACCCTCGTCGTCCGATCCCAGAGCCGCGCCGCCGTCCCCCTCACAGAGCCGGAAGACAGAAGCCGGGTGAGTATGAGAAGCAAGAAGACTTCGAAATCGGCGGCAGAAGACTCCGTTCTTCACTGAGGTAACGCACAGCACTGCAGCTGTGCGCCATTGCTCCCACACACCTCACATACTCCGGTCACTGTAAGGGTGCAGGGCGCGGGGGGGGGGGCGCCCTGGGCAGCATATGGACCTCGTTTGGCAAAAGTACACATATATACAGTTGGGCACTGTATATATGTATGAGCCCCCACCAAGAAAATGTATATTTAAGCGGGACAGAAGCCCGCCGTCGCGGGGGCGGGGCTTCTTCCTCAGCACTCACCTGCGCCATTTTTTCTCCACAGCTCCGCTGAGAGGAAGCTCCCCAGGCTCTCCCCTGCAGATACACGGTAGAAGAGGGTAAAAAGAGAGGGGGGGCACATAATTAGGCGCAAAAATCTATATAAACAGCAGCTACTGGGTTAACATTAAGTTACTGTGTTATTCCTGGGTTTATAGCGCTGGGGGTGTGTGCTGGCATACTCTCTCTCTGTCTCTCCAAAGGGCCTTGTGGGGGAATTGTCTTCAGATGAGCATTCCCTGAGTGTGTGGTGTGTCTGTACGTGTGTGTCGACATGTCTGAGGTAAAAGGCTCCCCTAAGGAGGAGATGGAGCAAATGTGTGTGTGCGTGGTGTCTCCGTCGACAACGCAGACACCTGTTTGGATATGTGAAATTAAGTGCTAAGGTAAATTTATTGCACAAAAGATTAGAGAACAGACAGGGAATCTACCCATGTCTGTCCCTATGTCGCAGAGACCTTCAGAGTCTCTCAATGCTCACTATCCAAAATAATAGACACTGATATCGACACGGAGTCTGACTCTAGTGTCGACTACGATAATGCAAAGTTACAGCTAAAATGGCAGGAAAGTATTCAAAATATGATTATTGTAATAAAAAATGTTTTGCATATCACTGATGACTCATCTGTCCCTGACACAAGGGTACACATGTTTAAGGGGAAGAAAGCTGAGGTAAATTTCCCTCCTCTCATGAAGAAAAAGAGCGGGAATCTCCAGACAAGAGACTGCAGTTTCCCACAAAGAATTCTCAGGGAGTATCCTTTCCCTACTAGGGCCAGGATACGATGGGAATCTTCCCCTAGGGTGTCACGTTTGCCCAAAAGGTAGCGCTGACTTAACAGCTATCCTCAGGGATCCTGCAGATAGCATGCAGTAAAAGTACTTTGAAGTCCATTTACACACATTCTGGTACACTACTCAGACCGGCGATTGTGTCGGCATGGGTTTATAGCGCTGTAGCAGCGTGGACAGATACCTTATCAGCAGAGATTGAGACCCTAGTATGTATGTATGTATATATATATATATATATACACAAGAATGGTATCAAGTTGCGCTCGGGATATGAAAAAGCAGCACCTCTAGAAGAATCCCTCGTCAGCAAGGATTCACAAATGATAAATACATACAGAATCTGAGGGCGCTAGTGACTTATTGCAGACAATCAATATAGTTTAAAATTTATTCTTAAAATACAATGTATGTCTCTACTTCATCTTTTCAAATAACATTGTTATCATACAGGATGGATACAACATCAACAGATTTCGATATACACCAATCAAGTTTTGGCTCAATTACAGTACCCAATTCAAATATATACCAATCAGGTTTTAATCAGATGTAGAACCCAACGCGTTTCGTCCCTTAGGACTTCTTCAGGGGTATTAGATCAACATAAGTCTGAAACTAATAACTCCAGACGGTATCCATAATAGTGAAATCAAAAAACGCCTAATGGACTCATAGATTGAAACCAGAGAGACAATTCCTTTGACTATTATTTATAAAAACAGTCAAATATTGGTGAAGTAGGTCTATAAAATTAAAACAGACCCATATAATAGGTGTTTTGTACACCACTGGATAGATAAAAGATTTTAGTTGGCCTCAAATCATGTGGTTTGAGTGCTTCAATACTGCCACCTCTCACAAAGTCCAGTGCATATGCACTGGACTTTGTGAGAGGTGGCAGTATTGAAGCACTCAAACCACATGATTTGAGGCCAACTAAAATCTTTTATCTATCCAGTGGTGTACAAAACACCTATTATATGGGTCTGTTTTAATTTTATAGACCTACTTCACCAATATTTGACTGTTTTTATAAATAATAGTCAAAGGAATTGTCTCTCTGGTTTCAATCTATGAGTCCATTAGGCGTTTTTTGATTTCACTATTATGGATACCGTCTGGAGTTATTAGTTTCAGACTTATGTTGATCTAATACCCCTAAAGAAGTCCTAAGGGACGAAACGCGTTGGGTTCTACATCTGATTAAAACCTGATTGGTATATATTTGAATTGGGTACTGTAATTGAGCCAAAACTTGATTGGTGTATATCGAAATCTGTTGATGTTGTATCCATCCTGTATGATAACAATGTTATTTGAAAAGATGAAGTAGAGACATACATTGTATTTTAAGAATAAATTTTAAACTATATTGATTGTCTGCAATAAGTCACTAGCGCCCTCAGATTCTGTATATATAGATATAGATAGATAGATATATATATATATATATATATATATAAGATGCTGTCTTAGATATATATATATATATAAAAGGTGATGCCGACTTAAGAGGCATATGGAAGGTTTACCTTACAAGGCTGAGGATTGTGTGGAGAAGGGATCTCGGACCTGGTCTCCACAGCTATAGCTGGTAATTCTGATCTTTTGCCTTATATTCCAGCACAGCCTAGGAAAGCACGACATTATCAAATGCAGTCCTTTCGATCACAAAAAAACAAGAAAGTCCGAGGTTCGTCCTTTCTTGCCAGAGGCAGGGGCAGAGGAAAGAAGCTGCACAACACAGCTAGTTCCCAGGAACAGAAGTCCTCCCCGGCCTCTACAAAATCCACTGCATGTCGCTGGGGCTCCACAGGCGGAGCTAGGCCCGGTGGGGGCACGTCTTCGAAATTTCAGCCACAAGTGGGTTCACTCCCTGTTGGATCCCTGGGCAATAGATATAGTGTAGTGTCTCAGGAATACAAGCTGGACTTCGAGGAGATGCCCCCTCACCGACGGCCCTGCCGGCTTCCCCCCACGAGAGGGAAATAGTGTTAACTGCAATTCACAAATGGCATCTTCAACAGGTGGTGGTCAAGGTTCCCCTCCTTCAACAAGGAGGGGGGTTGTTATTCGACCATGTTGTAGTCCCGAAACCGGACGGTTCGGTCAGACCCATATTGAATTTAAAATCCCTGAACATATACCTGAAAAGGTTCAAGTTCAAGATGGAATCGCTGAGAGCGGTCGTCGCAAGCCTGGAAGGGGGGGATTTTATGGTGTCTGGACATAAAGGATGCATACCTTCATGTCCCCATTTATCCACCTCATCAGGCGTACCTCAGATTTGTGGTACGGGATTGTCATTACCAATTTCAGACGTTGCCGTTTGTTCTCTCCACGGCACCGAGAATATTTACCAAGGTAATGGCGGAAATGATGGTACTCCTGCGGAAGCAAGGGGTCGCAATTATCCCATACTTGGACGATCTCATAAAAGCGGGATCAAGAGAGCCGTTGCTGATCAGCGTAGCACTTTCTCTGGAAGTGTAACGGCAACACGGCTGGATTCTAAATATTCCAAAGTCGCAGTTGGTTCCTACGGCTCGTCTGCCTTTCCTAGTCATGATTCTAGACACAGACCAGAAAAGGGTTTATCTCCCGATAGAGAGAGCTCAGGAGCTCATGACACTGATCAGGAACCTATTGAAACCAAAACAGGTGTCAGTGCATCACTGCACTCGAGTCCTGGGAAGGATGGTGGCATCATACGAGGCCATTCCCTTCGGCAGGTTCCATGCGAGGACCTTTCAATGGGACTTACTGGACAAGTGGTCCGTTTCAAATCTTCAGATGCATCGGTTAATCACCCTATCCCCCAGGGCCAGGGTGTCTCTCCTGTGGTGGCTGCAGAGTGCTCACCTTCTCGAGGGCCGCAGATTCGGCATTAAGGACTGGGTCCTGGTGACCACGGATGCAAGCCTCCGAGGGTGGGGAGCAGTCACACAGGAAAGAAATTTCCAAGGTCTGTGGTCAAGTCAGGAGACTCGCCTTCACATCAACATCCTGGAACTAAGGGCCGTATACAACGCCCTACGTCAAGTGGAGACCCTGCTTCGCGACCAACCGGTTCTGATTCAGTCAGACACCATCACCGCAGTGGCTCATGTAAACCGACAAGGCGGCACAAGGAGCAGGGTAGCGATGGCGGAAGCCACCAGAATTCTTCGCTGGACGGAAAATCACGTAAGCGCACTGTCAGCAGTGTTCATCCCGGGAGTGGACAACTGGGAAGCAGACTTCCTCAGCAGACACGACCTCCACCCGGAAGAGTGGGGACTTCATCAGGAAGTCTTCGCACAGACTGCAAGTCGGTGGGTACTGCCACAGGTGGACATGATGGCATCCCGCCTCAACAAAAAACTACAGAGGTATTGCGCCAGGTCAAGAGACCCTTAGGCGATAGCTGTAGACGCCCTGGTGACACCGTGGGTGTTCCAGTCGGTCTATGTATTTCCTCCTCTTCCTCTCATACCCAAGGTGCTGAGAATAATAAGAAAAAGAGGAGTGAGAACGATACTCATTGTTCCAGATTGGCCACGAAGGATTTGGTATCCAGATCTGCAAGAAATGCTCACAGAGGACCCGTGGCCTCTACCTCTAAGACAGGACTTGTTGCAGCAGGGGCCCTGTCTGTTCCAAGACTTACCGCGGCTGCGTTTGACGGCATGGCGGTTGAACGCCGGATCCTAGCGGAGAAAGGCATTCCGGAGGAGGTCATTCCTACGCTGATAAAGGCTAGGAAGGACGTGACAGCTCAACATTATCACCGTATATGGCGAAAATATGTTGCTTGGTGTGAGGCCAGGAATGCCCCTATGGAGGAATTCCAGCTGGGCCGTTTCCTTTACTTCCTACAGTCAGGAGTGAATTTGGGCCTAAAATTGGGGTCCATTAAGGTCCAGATTTCGGCACTATCCATTTTCTTTCAAAAGGAGTTGACTTCTCTACCTGAAGTTCAGACGTTTGTAAAGGGAGTGCTGCATATTCAGCCCCCTTTTGTGCCTCCAGTGGCACCTTGGGATCTTAACGTGGTGTTGAGTTTCCTGAAATCCCACTGGTTTGAACCACTCAAAACGGTGGAGTTGAAATATCTCGCGTGGAAGGTGGTCATGCTATTAGCCTTGGCTTCGGCTAGGCGTGTGTCAGAGTTGGCGGCTTTGTCACATAAAAGCCCCTATCTGGTTTTCCATGCGATAGAGCAGAATTGCGGACCCGTCCACAATTTCTGCCGAAAGTGGTTTCATCCTTTCATATAAACCAACTTATTGTGGTGCCTGTGGCTACTGCGGACTTGGAGGATTCAGAGTTGCTTGATGTAGTCAGGGCTTTAAAGGTTTATGTAGCCAGAACGGCTAGGGTCAGGAAAACAGAGTCTTTGTTTATCCTGTATGCTTCCAACAAGCTTGGTGCACCTGCTTCAAAGCAGACTATTGCTCGCTGGATCTGTAACACGATTCAGCAGGCTCATTCGGCGGCTGGATTGCCGCTGCCAAAATCAGTTAAGGCCCATTCCACTATGAAGGTGGGCTCTTCTTGGGCGGCTTCCCGAGGGGTCTCGGCATTACAACTTTGCCGAGCGACTACTTGGTCAGGTTCAAACACTTTTGCAAAGTTCTACAAGTTTGATGCCCTGGCCGAGGAGGACCTTGTGTTTGCTCAATCGGTGCTGCAGAGTCATCCGCACTCTCCCGCCCGTTTGGGAGCTTTGGTATAATCCCCATGGTCCTTACGGAGTCCCCAGCATCCACTAGGACGTTAGAGAAAATAAGATTTTACTTACCGGTAAATCTATTTCTCGTAGTCCGTAGTGGATGCTGGGCGCCCGTCCTAAGTGCGGACTTCTTCTGCAATGCTTGTATATAGTTATTGCTTAAATAAGGGTTATGGTATGGTTGCATCAGGGTTGACCTGTTGCTCTGTTGTTCATACTGTTGACTGGATATGTTTATCTCAAGTTATACGGTGTGATTGGTGTGGCTGGTATGAATCTTGCCCTGGATTACCAAAATCCTTTCCTTGTACTGTCAGCTCTTCCGGGCACAGTTTCTCTAACTGAGGTCTGGAGGAGGGACATAGAGGGAGGAGCCAGAGCACACCAGAATCTAAATTCTTTCTTAAAGTGCCCATGTCTCCTGCAGGGCCCGTCTATTCCCCATGGTCCTTACGGAGTCCCCAGCATCCACTACGTACTACGAGAAATAGATTTACCGGTAAGTAAAATCTTATTTTATTTATTAACAGTTTCTTATGTAGTGCAGAAAATTCCGTTACACAAGCCAGGTGTCTGCTGGAGAACTATGTGTGCCAAAAGTCCAACCTACTATAACCAATCAGCTACTACGTACCCTTTACTGCAAAAATGAAAGGAAAGAATCTGATTGCACATTGCCCTATGTTATCACAGGGTATATTAGTGTCACACAGTCATCTGCTAGCAGGACGTAGAGCAAATTATAATGTGCATGGAATTTCATTTAGAGGTAAATAGATAGAGATGTGTGTGTGTATATATATATATATATAAATATATATATACAGACTTGGAGATGCGGCACTCTGGTTCACTTAAATAGCAATGACGGGTGTGGAGTCCCTTGTTCAGGACCTGAACAAGGGACTCCACACCCGTCATTGCTATTTAAGTGAACCAGAGTGCCGCATCTCCAAGTCTGTATCTTCACGTCTATGAAGGCACCGGTGCAGGTGATTTTTTCTTGTTGAAGGGAGTGCCAGGCTGACACGGATTGTATATATATATATATATATCTATATCGGTGAATATATAATATTACAGAGTGCAGGCGCCAGGCACGATAATGGCTGAAATGAGTCAGGCCTTTTCATTTTCACCCATCCATCAATCATAGTACTGTTGGCCAAAGCTGCTTCTGACAAAAGTTCCTTTTGAAGGTATGGCCACATTGGGTTTTGTAGAAGAATCTGCTTTTCAGTCATGTGTTTATAGCATCAGGTCAGACGGTCATTCCCCTGACTCCCTTATATTGCTCTGGAGTATGGCAACCCCTGTATGCTCTTAAAGTGAGCTGTTCAAAAGTCACAGAAGAATGCTAAATGTATAGGTGGCGTAGGGGACATGTATGCTAATAAATGACAGTCACCATGAAGTCATATTTCCTTGTTTGCTTTCAGCATTGCTGTGCTAGATGTCTCCCATCAGTTATAACAGACTTCCCAGCAAAGCCACCATTACCTGCTTTCTAGTCAGGTCATTGGAGGGGGTGTGGTATAGTATGGTCTACAGTCATTAGGTTGACCCCATATGGTCGGCATACACTATGTGGACATAGGAAAGGTCGGCAGGGTGAAAATGTCGACATGAAAATGGTCAACGCACTCCCCCCCCCAACCCCCAACCCCCAATCATCTTTTGGGGTTAGTGTGGATAATGTTCCCTTCTGGGACCGCCATTTGTAGAAACACATCCGCTTGCGAGCTCGCTTCGCTCGATACGGTTTGGGCACCATGTCTTGCTTTGCTCGCCGCAAGGTCACTACATGGATAGTCAAGGAGAGAAAAAGTCCAAAAACATGAAAAAAACACTGGAGGTTGGAAATAGGTGAAGTGCCACATTATATGCACACAGTCAGTGTGTGGTATCGGTGTATCTGCAGCTATTGCCCATCCCTGTCTCTCCCTTTCTCTCTCTCTCTCCTTATACTGGAGTTGCTGCCTCCTCTCCCCTTTGTTCGCTCGGCAGCTTTCTTCTTCCTTGTCTGCAGACAGCTGCAGTGAGGAAACTTTCATTTGTTTCTGTTTCAAAGATGTTCTTCCTCCCAGCGGCAGCCCTGAGAGAGGGGGAGTAGAGGGTGAGCAGCTTAGGAAATAAATATCAATACCTCGTTTGGATTGTTGAGTTCACTTGACCCCTGAACACCCACAGGGACTTCAAACACAATCCTTTAAAAATCCTCGGAGGTGATGCATTTAGCCGGCTTCCAGCCTGGCACTCGCATCCTTTGTAAGCCAACAAACCGCTGAAAGAACACTTTTGTGTTTTCAAAGTATTGTTGCCCCAAAAACACAAGTAAAGGTTTGTCCTTCAACCCCGCTGTCGGCCTGTTATTTATATATTTTTTATTTCATTCTTTACTCTTGTATTTTGTCAAATAGTGTAACGCTAATGACTTTCTCATAGCGGACAATTCAATTAGCGGCCGTGTGCAGCTGCACCCATTGTGGAGAATTGCGGTGCACCTACATCGCACATTTTCCTGCACCCTTCTCCAGTGCCAGGGAACATGTGATGTTGGTGGCCACAAGGTGCCGGTGTTCCATCGGTTTTTCCAGCACTTTGCGGTTATCGCTGCTGCTAATTGAATTGCTCCATAAGGAGTTGTTTTCCAACATGGCTCAATGGTGCAGAACTGTAGAGGAATCCAATGTTAATAAAAATAGAGGTCTTTCACTCATCCATGGTACATTGTCTCGCGGTCATCATCTGCAGGATGCAACTTGTGCAGACTGTCCGGTGCTGCCGGGTGCTTAGGATCGGTCAATTGATATATGGATGTATCCTCATGCACTTAGTCCCAATACACCAAGAGAGCAGTGCCGAACGGTATAGCGCCGCAACTTTTTTTTTAAATTTGCATCGCAGACATAGCGAAACCCGCTCACTCTGTACCATAGACACCGATCAAATACACAGCTACTGCTACTTGCTATACCTTACAAATCTGAATCAGGCCCTGAGTAACAGACTGACTGTGTGTATACAGGGGTACATATGGGAATGGCAGAGCAGGGACCTCTGGAAAGTAGAACATGTCAGTGCTCTGTTAGTCATCTTCCTAAGTGCTCAGTCAGTCCTTTACTTCATGGGGATCAGTAATCCCTATGGGAGCGCCCATCTCTGCTCCATTCCCATGTTTGAAAGCAAGTAAACAAATTTAAAAAAATGACCAGTGTACCTGGCTATAGGAATCCCATTAATCCTGTTAAATCCCCATAATCCCATTAAATCATGTTTATTGGGGGATCACCAGGTGGGTAAAGATGCATTGTGAGCAAAAGATTTTGGGTAAGAAAAATGGTTGTATTGGGAGCCTCGAGAGCCATCCCTGTATTGGGACCCTCGGGAGCTATCCCCGTATTGGGACCCTCGGGAGCTATCCCCGTATTGGGACCCTCGGGAGCTATCCCTGTATTGGGACCCTCGGGAGCTATCCCTGTATTGGGACCCTCGGGAGCTATCCCTGTATTGGGACCCTCGGGAGCTATCCCTGTATTGGGACCCTCGGGAGGGGAGCTATCTTTGTATTGGGACCCTCGGGAGCTATCTCTGTATTAGGACCCTCTGGAGCAATCCCTGTATTGGGACCCTCGGGAGCAATCCCTGTATTGGGACCCTCGGGAGCAATCCCTGTATTGGGACCCTCGGGAGCTATCCCTGTATTGGGACCCTCGGGAGCTATCCCTGTATTGGGACCCTCAGGAGCTATCCCTGTATTGGGACCCTCGGGAGGGGAGCTATCTTTGTATTGGGACCCTCGGGAGCTATCTCTGTATTAGGACCCTCTGGAGCAATCCCTGTATTGGGACCCTCGGGAGCAATCCCTGTATTGGGACCCTCGGGAGCTATCCCTGTATTGGGACCCTCGGGAGCTATCCCTGTATTGGGACCCTCGGGAGCTATCCCTGTATTGGGACCCTCGGGAGCTATCCCTGTATTGGGACCCTCGGGAGGGGAGCTATCTTTGTATTGGGACCCTCGGGAGCTATCTCTGTATTAGGACCCTCTGGAGCAATCCCTGTATTGGGACCCTCGGGAGCAATCCCTGTATTGGGACCCTCGGGAGATATCCCTGTATTGGGACCCTCGGGAGCTATCCCTGTATTGGGACCCTCGGGAGCAATCCCTGTATTGGGACCCTCGGGAGCAATCCCTGTATTGGGACCCTCGGGAGCTATCCCTGTATTGGGACCCTCGGGAGCTATCCCTGTATTGGGACCCTCGGGAGCTATCCCTGTATTGGGACCCTCGGGAGCTATCCCTGTATTGGGACCCTCGGGAGCTATCCCTGTATTGGGACCCTCGGGAGCTATCCCCGTATTGGGACCCTCGGGAGCTATCCCCGTATTGGGACCCTCGGGAGCTATCCCCGTATTGGGACCCTCGGGAGCTATCCCCGTATTGGGACCCTCGGGAGCTATCCCTGTATTGGGACCCTCGGGAGGGGAGCTATCTTTGTATTGGGACCCTCGGGAGCTATCTCTGTATTAGGACCCTCGGGAGCAATCCCTGTATTGGGACCCTCGGGAGCTATCCCTGTATTGGGACCCTTGGGAGCTATCCCTGTATTGGGACCCTCGGGAGCTATCCCTGTAATGGGACGCTCGGGAGCCCCTCGGGAGCTATCCCTGTATTGGGACCCTCGGGAGCTATCCCTGTATTGTGACCCTCGGGAGCTATCCCTGTATTGGGACCCCTGTATTGGGACCCTCGGGAGCTATCCCTGTATTGGGACCCTCGGGAGCTATCCCTGTATTGGGACCCTCGGGAGCTATCCCTGTATTGGGACCCTCGGGAGCAATCCCTGTATTGGGACCCTCGGGAGCAATCCCTGTATTGGGACCCTCGGGAGCAATCCCTGTATTGGGACCCTCGGGAGCTATCCCTGTATTGGGACCCTCGGGAGCTATCCCTGTATTGGGACCCTCGGGAGCTATCCCTGTATTGGGACCCTCGGGAGCTATCCCTGTATTGGGACCCTCGGGAGCTATCCCCGTATTGGGACCCTCGGGAGCTATCCCCGTATTGGGACCCTCGGGAGCTATCCCCGTATTGGGACCCTCGGGAGCTATCCCCGTATTGGGACCCTCGGGAGCTATCCCCGTATTGGGACCCTCGGGAGCTATCCCCGTATTGGGACCCTCGGGAGCTATCCCCGTATTGGGACCCCTGTATTGGGACCTTCGGGAGCTATCCCCGTATTGGGTCCCTCGGGAGCTATCCCCGTATTGGGACCCTCGGGAGCTATCCCCGTATTGGGACCCCTGTATTGGGACCTTCGGGAGCTATCCCCGTATTGGGTCCCTCGGGAGCTATCCCCGTATTGGGACCCTCGGGAGCTATCCCCGTATTGGGACCCTCGGGAGCTATCCCCGTATTGGGACCCTCGGGAGCTATCCCTGTATTGGGACCCTCGGGAGGGGAGCTATCTCTGTATTGGGACCCTCGGGAGCTATCTCTGTATTGGGACCCTCGGGAGCAATCCCTGTATTGGGACCCTCGGGAGCAATCCCTGTATTGGGACCCTCGGGAGCTATCCCTGTATTGGGACCCTCGGGAGCTATCCCTGTATATGGGAACCTCGGGAGCTATCCCTGTATATGGGAACCTCGGGAGCTATCCCTGTATATGGGAACCTCGGGAGCTATCCCTGTATATGGGAACCTCGGGAGCTATCAGTAATTATTACATCAGTAAGTAAATATAGACTGCATCTCGCCAGTAGTTTTCATAAATAAGGCCCAGTGATAGTGATGCTATCTGTAAGTGGAACAAGGGGAATAGGTGATCTTCCAGTAGATGGTGGTACTATAGTATTAGATCTATGAGAGTTACTTATGGTGGTGTTCAGCTGGCTGCAAGTAACTCGGGTATGTGATGTTCCGTATACTATTTCTGAGAAAACATCGGTCACCTCAAAAGTGGCGCATAAGAAACAGAGAATGTGTATATGTGTTGTGAACATACTGATGTAGACGGGTCGCTCTTAGCAGGCAAGTTGCCATGTCCTGCTATAGTACACTCTAATCTGTGGTGGGGGAATTAAAATTAAATATATATATATATATATATATATATATATATAATATCAAGTACAAAATGCCGGCACTCCTTGTCTGTGTAAATTAATAGCGTCGGTGCCCTCCCGTGTAACGGTCCCCATGTGGTAACCGAGAAACATACAGCATTCGTGGGGCGGCACTCATACGACTCTCAAGAAAACACAGGATCCCTATATGTGGTCAACGTTTCAGAATTTTTACTCCAATTCTCATATATGTTATGCTCTAAACTGCATTGGTAGTGTTCTGCTAGGAACAGAACATCCTGCATTATAAGGAATTTCTAACAGCCAGGTGAAAGGCACTGACTTATGCCGGGATAAACTTTTTGAAAGGGAACAATTTTCCAAGAGACAGGAAGCCATACAGGTTTGGGGCTGCCACCGCCATGATAGATCTCCTGCATGTTATGAATGATTGTTTTTAGTTTTTTTTTAAACTCAACCAGAACCCCATGCTTATGAAGGGTAATCATTGCAATTCTATTGTTTTGATGATTAATTTTTTTATAGGCCAATGTCTACAAAATAAATTGGATTTCAGGACTTTCCAATATTTCAGTCCGCGCAAGTATACAGTCCGCCAAGGCTTGTCCACCAAACTATTAACGACGGACTAATGTACTAATATGTAATAGTGTTTTTTAACAGTAGTCCATCCTGTATGATATATTTCACCTTTCTGGAAAACATGGAATGCAGTTATTTTTCAGATACTATTACTCATGGAAAATATGTTATTTCTCAGTAACCACGTTTTTTATTTTATAATAAAGTTCCGCTAATGCAGTGTTTACATTTCCATATGTTAATTCTGCGGAAACTGTACCTGTCCACTTCATAAATCGGAGGTGCTGAATGAGGTATCTGTGAAACTCAAGCAGTGAAATGAGATCTTGGAAAAGTAAAAATACATAAATTAAACCCTCGGTGGCACATGACGTCTGCTGGAAAGAGTTAAGTAGCCTCGCAAGTTGCATTTTGTCGACATCAAGAACAGGTAGGAGAGGTTTTCCAGTCTGGTGCTAGAATTGAAGCACTTTAATGTGGAAAACAAAGCATCGCAATGCATTCATCAGCAGAACTTGTCCTGTCATTGGAGTCGGCAAACACCTAATCTGCCAGCCAGAGAGAGGCGTGCGGCAGCTGGGGGAAGAAAGGCAGCGTTTTTCCAGATTCTCTTCTTTAATTGAGCAAACATAAAGGAAAACCTTATTAAAAGGCACGTCTGATGTGAGAAGAGTGTGTGACAGAACATTATAAATATGCTAATTAGCCCTCTACAGATGCGGGCTGCGAGCTGTGATTAGATGGCGCACCTCACCTGCACGCAATGGGCTTATTGTCTTGTGTAGGAAAGATAGCAGGTAGCCGGCAGCTGTTATATCATTTCCCTGTTATTATTATTCTTCTGCTACAACCAGATAACCCTGCCTGCTCACCGAGACAGCCCGGCTTATTTTAACCTGGCATGGAATATCCAAATCAGATCTCATTTTAGGTTTGCAGCAGAGATTTGATGGTAAACATGTCATTTTTAAAATTAATTTCGCCTCTAAGATTTTTCGTTGCAGGCTTTCATGACGTTCTATTTTTTTCTGCCTTTTCAAATTTCCTTTCACTTCCTAAATACTGAATAAATCAACCCGTCCTTTGATTGTGCATAACGTTCTAGGTTCACCGCTGAGATCTTGAGATTTGCCATCACCTGGAGGTTCCATCCCAGAGCTTCTACCGTATGAAGTCATTTAGGTAAAGCTGCCCATATAGGCTCCATGATTGGCCCGGATTGCTGGCTACATGGACCTGGGTACAGCTTGGCCACACATATGGTTCGGTTAAGGCCAATCAATTTGATGAGATTAAAAACACTGTATCCAGGGCCGATTAAGGTTTTTGAGTGCCACTGCCGATAACGCAGAAAAATGATGTGCTAATCAACTTTATTTACGTTATTATTTACTCCATAATAAAAATAAACTTCCATCCAATATGACTTTTCATTACCCCCCCCCCCCCCCCGCCTCGCTTTTCTAGATGTTCCTTTGCACTGATGACCCAATTCTTACTGAATCTCTATTGTGTATCTACCCTTTGCCTATAATCCCTCGCTATATACTGTATGTCCACAATCTTGCGGACTTGTTCTGATGAAATGCAGTGTCTGGATTGGTGAATTCACTTTGGCCAGTGATGTCACAGCAGCTCAAATCGCTGCAGTCACCCTTCCTGACTTGTTTCAGATCCCATTAAAACCTAGTCCTAAAGATGGGGGGGGGTTGGTAGCAGGGGGGTTGCAGCTGTCTACAATGGAGCAGGGAGTCACTCTTCTAAATTTTTTACAGAGCTGCAGTGGAAGGTTAACACTGAAATAATGTATTTAACCTTTAGCGTTGTTGTTTGAAAATTGTAATTTTCTGGTTTAGTGGCGTTTTAAAGGCCCAATACATTAAACCACGCTACCAATTCTTCTGTCCGTTACAAAACATGTCTGTAATCTTGCACATGAAGTCTGGAAACAAAAACGTTGTGCTCTGACAGGCTAATATTTCCTTCCCCGTCCTCTAATTACAGGTGATCCTTGCAGAAAGAAAGGGTGCAGCGGATGAGCTGTATGCAATAAAAATCCTAAAGAAGGATGTCGTTATTCAGGATGACGATGTAGAATGCACAATGGTTGAGAAGAGGGTGCTGGCACTGGCTGGGAAACCACCCTTCCTCACGCAGCTACACTCCTGCTTCCAGACCATGGTAAGAGAAGCATGGGGAGTGCCTGCCCCAAATCCCCCCCCCCCCCCCCCCCCCCCCCCGAATCAATTTGTGGATGCAACAGCGAGAGGCTGCGAATTATGAATTGCAAAGTGCTCTATAATAATGCTAGCAATTTTGCTGTGCACACTTCAGCCATAAGTTAGATCACAGCTCACCACTGTGCTACCTATCACATACCAACCTCTGTTGTCTAGGCTGATCTGATTGTCACAAGAACACCAAATCGCTAGGAACTAGTGATCTCACTGCGGCGCAAAGTTCACTTATTATTTAAGGTTATTACTGGTGCTCTGATCGCCACTGGTATATTGTTTCAGTACACATAGGGCCTAATTCAAGGTAGATCGCAAAAGCAAAATCTTACTCTAATGGGCAAAACCATGTGCACTACAGGGGGACAGATATAACATGTGCAGAGAGAGTTAGATTTGGGTGGGTTATTTTGTTTCTGTGCAGGGTAAATACTGTCTGCTTCAATTTTACACTGCAATTTAGATTTCAGTTTGAACGCACTCCACCCAAATCTAACTCTCTCTGCACATGTTACATCTGCCCCACCTGCACTGCACATGGTTTTGCACATTAGAGGAAGATTTTGCTTTTGCGATCAACCTTGAATTAGTCCCATAATGGCTTGCTTCACTGTGCTGTAGGGCAGTACGTACACTTGGAGAAATTTATATTTCTGCTGCAGTCCCTTTAAACATGTTACAAGTAATGCAAGTGTAATTCGACGGTATGGAACCCTGCAGCCAAAGTAATATCCACCCAATCCATTTACGACCCAGTGGTTATTATTTATTTACTTCTTCATTTCTCCTTACCCAGCTGGTTATATATGTGATGATTGTGCTGTGTGCAGACACTTGGCTACCACTCTGCTCTCTCTGCTCCAGCCTAATGGAAATTATGACTGATCTGCAGACCCTTGTTTTCATGTAGCTGTTCTACAGCTACATGGAAGACTAAAAAAATCTCAATATGTATAGTTTGGAGCAGAGAAGGGAAAGGGGGGACATGATAGAAACTTTCAAATATATCAAGGGTTTTAACAAAGTCCAGGAGGGAAACATTCTCCAAATGAAGAGAAGTATAACACGAGGACATGCACTGAGACTGGAGGGGGGGGGAAGTTCAGGGGAAATTTGAGGAAAAATTACTTCACAGAAAGGGTAGTGGACAAGTGGAATAGCCTCCCATCAGAGGTGGTAGAGGCTAAGACAGTAGAGCAATTTAAACATGCATGGGATAGACATAAGGATATCCTTACAAAGAAATAAGGATCAAATAAGTTTTGAGATAAAAATATGGGTAAAAAAAGGGGCAGACTAGATGGGCCGAGTGGTTCTTATCTGCTGTCACATTCTATGTTTCTATGTTGCGTAATAACCAGAAGACTTGACAGCGGGATCCCAACGTCCTGAATCCTGACACATCCCGGAAGTAAGTACAAGGGTTGGTGTTAGGGTTAGGCTGCGGTGGGGATGGTATGTGTGTGTGGAGGTTAGGAGGGTAAGTTATGGGTAGGTAGAACATACATACTTCTCGGGATGTGCCGGGATCCTACTGTCCGTCTCCCCATGAAAGGGAATAAAAAGGAGTGAGAACGTATTTTCTGTAGAACCATTAATTTAGAGAATAAAGCACCATTTTGAATATATTTGTTTTGTTCTTGATATGTTCATTTAGCTGTAAGATAGGGGAAGATATTGGGCAGCAGTTAGCTCTATACATAAGCATCAGTGGAAACTGATTCTTGCAGACTATATAAAATATTTAGCAAAATTGTTGATCATTTGCTCGTGAACGTGTTGGCAGACTGCGTGTTGTGCTCCTGCGACATTGCCTCCGCCGTCTGCAAAACGCGCTGGAACACCTTAATCGTTTCTTCTACGTGTTTTTTGCAGGACCGTCTCTACTTTGTGATGGAGTATGTAAACGGAGGGGACCTTATGTACCAAATTCAGCAAGTTGGTAGATTTAAGGAACCTCACGCAGTGTAAGTACAAGCGAGCGCTAAAGCTGGAATATGCCACTGCTTTATCAAGGCCAGTTTTGGAAAAATATAGGTTCGTTTTATAGGCTAAATCCACCCAAGATTAAAATTTGTATGTTTGATGAAATTATGCAGCCACAAATAATCATTTTCTTTACCAACAGTCATGGTGGACCAAGCAGATGGTCTTTCTGCTGAGTAAGTCTTGTTTGAGGTTGTCAGAGCACCTCCCCTATAGACTTTTCTTTCTGGTGAATGGGAACTCCATGGGGGACAAGGTCTGCCCAGACAAGAGAAGGCATCTCTCTGTCCAGGCTGTACATTTCCCTTGAGACCTGCCAAAATGCCAGATTATGCAGACCGATGCCAAGTAGAACGTTTGAAGTTTATTTTAGGTAACAAGAATCCATCCAAAAGGATGAGCTGGCCATTAATTTAGGTTTGTGACTTTATTTATGAAAAGAACGGTTTTTGCAAAATAGTGAATTCTGTTGCTGAAACGGAAGACTGAAAATCCCACGAGGGAAATCATCTACAGTTCTTGCTTCTAGAGAAGAGAGAGCGCACAACCACAGAGTAGTCACGGAATAGGGGGTAACGACGACTGGGAATTGAGAATAGGAAACAGATTCCTCAGCTTCAGAAACCTACTGGATATTTGCTTTCTTTAAGTTACGAATATTTTTTGCTGACTTTTATATATTTGTCGGAGTGGCTTCATGTTGCAGAGATTTAAGAAAGCAATCATCTCTTTTCCAGCATGGTCTGGCAACATTGTGACCAGCATTGCATCTTCCAATACCTGTTCTTCATTAATACTATAGCAGGGCTTCTTGTATGGAGTGCTGGAGACCCTGCATTCGTTCCGATTCATATTAATGGCAGCTATAGTACATAATACATCAGTGGCGGAATTCGGTCTATAGTTTGACTACTAAAGGTCGACATGTAAAGGGTAGACAGATGGTTCAAAAGGTTGACATGTCAATTGTCGACACACGCAGAGTCGCCACAAGTTTTTGGGGGTGGTTTCAACTTTTTTTATGCTTTACCATCCACGTGGGCTACGATTGAGAATAGTAACCTAGCCCGAACCATGCAAGGGGAAGCGGTACACTAATGGGGCTTTTTTTTTGTGGCTGAAAAGTGACAAAAAAACCACACACAAAAAAAATGTCAACCATTTTTTACCCTACTGTTTAACTATTCCATGTCGACCTTTTGACCCTGTCGACCTAATGCATGTCGACCATTAGTGGTCGACCTGTTGACTGTAGACCTTTTTAGTGTCGATCTAATGATCCACCCTCATCGGTGGCATCTTCCTCGTTTTGTGTATGAGGGGGAGATGTACTCAGCAGTGATAAAAGTGGAGAAGTTGCCCATGGCAACCAATCAGCTGCTCTGTAAACTTTTATAGTATGCAAATTATAAATGTTACATCAATGCTGATTGGTTTCCTTGGGCAACTTCTCCACTGGCTCACTTCTCCACTTTTATCACTGCTTAGTACATCTCCCCCTTAGTCCCTCCATTCACCTTACAATACGCGCCTCGTGTCTTTCCTCCTAGATTCTATGCAGCAGAGATAGCGATCGGGCTGCTGTTCCTGCACACTAAGGGCATTGTCTACCGGTAGGTAAAAAGCAACTTGTGCACCTAGAGTTTATAGTTTTTAGAGGAAAGTATCTTATAATTGCCATTGTGCCCATATATACAGTATGTGTGCTTGTCCGTGCTTCATCGTGTATGTATGTTTCTGTTAGGCTTATGAATGGTGAGTCAGATCACTGTATGGAAGCACACTGTACATTAGAAGAATTGTAATATTTGTAAATTATATAGACCAACATTTCTGCTCAAATTTGTCTCTGTTGACTCAGTCGGCACCGGTTAGGATGATTATTATCACACCTTTTAGAGACACATAGAGGTCCTGATATTGAGATGGGTGTAACGCAAAAAAGAGAAACTTATTGTCCTTTTCCACTTCAAAATCCTGGGTTTCTGCATGTGAAAGCGCAACTTTTTGTCAGTGTAAACGCTTAGTCCCTCTCCCAGAGAGCACGTTGAACCTCTGTGTCTGCGGGATCAGCAGCTCTGCAGAGAGGGCTAGCACCAGAGGTGAAGGAAGTTGATGAGAACGGAAATGACATGGGAGCAGAACCAGTTGGCACCTGCATCTTTAACAAGTAACCGTATTGCTTCCTAATGTTATAAATAAAGGTAGATGAACAGATGAGTCTGTATCACTCACACGTACAATCCGGCACTTCAAGGCTGGAAGGAATGCAGCAAACGTGGGGGGGTTGCAGTATGAAAAGACTCGCAGGATCCAGACCCACTCACACCCACACAAATAATGCAGCTTCATAATTCACTAATGGAGTGTGCTCTTTAGATGTAAGTTGTCTATTCGATAAAGATTGTGTTCATCTCTGGGGGAAATCTTCCTTTTATATGTGGGCAAAAGTACACCTGGGTCATAGTTATAATTGTATCCGATGTTACTAATAGTATCAGTATACTGTAGTGTTCTGGTAATAAATACAGTGTGTGTGTGTGTGTGTGTGTGAGAGAGAATAAGTAACAGAGCTTTGTTCTTCTATAATCTATATATGAGGAAGCAGTCTTACTAAGTGAGAGCAAACTGGAATCACTGCCTGTCCCATAAATCTGTGTGCGCTAAAGTACAGCACGGCTTCTGGCAGAGGCACAGTGTAGCGTGCCTTACACCTGTCAGTGCCTCCTGTAATGCAGCGTCTCTCCTGAAGCTGCTGCACTATAATGTAGTAGTCCTGAGTACACATACATATATATATAGATACACATACCCTCCAACTGTACCATTTTTAATTGTCTGTACCTGCCAAAAAGGACTTTGTACCGATTTTTGACTCTCCAAATTTCCATTGAAAGTACCCTTTCCTAATTTGTACCGTTTTTTATGTTAAATATTTGGAAGATATGATATGCATACATCTATACATACATACATACATACGTACATTTCCACATATTATATACATACTGTACATACAGTGCATTCGAAAAGTATTCACAGCACTTCACTTTTTCCACATTTTGTTATGTTACAGCCTTATTCCAAAATGAAATAAATTAATTTTTTCTCTCAAAATTCTACACACTGCAATGACGATGTGAAAAAATTTGAATTTATTAAAAAATAACAAACAAAGAAATCACATGTACATAAGTATTCACAGCCTTTGCCATGAAGCTCGACATTGAGCTCAGGGGCATCTTGTTTCCACTGATCATCCTTGAGATGTTCCAACAGCTTAATTGGAGTCCACCTGTGGTAAATTCAGTTGATTGGACATGATTTGGAAAGGCACACCCCTGTCTATATAAGGTCCCACACTTGACAGTGCATATCTGAGCACAAACCAAGCATGAAGTCACAGGAACTGTCTGTAAACCTCCGAGACAGGATTGTCTCGAGGCACAAATCTGGGGAAGGGTACAAAAAAAATCTGCTGCTTTGAAGGTCCCAATGAGCACAGTGGCCTCCATCATCCATAAATGGAAGAAGTTCGGAACCACCAGGACTCTTCCTAGAGCTGGCCGGCCATCTAAACTGAGCGATCGGGGGAGAAGGGCCCTAGTCAGGGAGGTGACCAAGAACCCAATGGTCACTCTCAGAGCTACAGCATTCCTCTGAGGAGAGAGGAGAACCTTCCAGAAGGACAACCATTTCTGCAGCAATCCACCAATCAGGCCTGTATGGTAGAGTGGCCAGACGGAAGCCACTCCTTTGTAAAAAGCACATGGCAGCCCATCTGGAGTTTGCACCTGAAGGACTCTCAGACCATGAGAAACAAAATTATCTGGTCTAATGAGACAAAGATTGAACTCTTTGGCATGAATGCCAGGTGTCATGTTTGGAGGAAACCAGTGACGCATGATGGTGGCAGCATCATGCTGTGGGGATGTTTTTCAGGGGCAGAAACTGGGAGACTACTCAGGATAGAGATAAAGATAAATGCAGCAATGTACAGAGACATCCTGGATGAAAACCTGCTCCAGAACACTCTTGACCTCAGACTGGTGTAACGGTTCATCTTTTCAGCAGGATAACGACCCTAAGCACACAGCCAAGAAGGCTTCAGGACAACTCTGTGAATGTCCTTGAGTGGCCCAGCCAGAGCCCAGACTTCAATCCGATTGAACATCTCTGGAGAGATCTGAAAATGGCTGTGCACCGACGCTTCCCATCCAACCTGATGGAGCTTGATAGGTGCTGCAAAGAGGAATGGGCGAAACTGCTCAAAGATAGGTGTGCCAAGCTTGTGGTATCATATTAAAAAAGACTTGAGGCTGTAATTGCTGACAAAGGTGCGTCAACAAAGTATTGAGCAAAGCTGTGAATACTTATGTACATGTGATTTCTTAGATTTTTATTTTTAATAAATTAGCAAAAATCTAAAAAAAAACTTTTTTCACATTGTCATTATGGGGTGTGTAGAATTTTCAGGGGAAAAAATTAATTTATTCCATTTTGACATATAACATAACAAAATGGAAAAAATGAAGCGCTGTGAATACTTTCCGGGTGCACTGTACATACATTACACATATATACATACATATATACATACATATATACAAACAAACATAGATGCTTGTTTGAGTGTGTGTAGATATATATATATACCTGCTGATTCTGTTAATTTCATATGTATCTGATTAATACATTTTTTTGTCATGTGTGAGTTAAACTATGAATAATTGAACGTTTTAGCACTTTAAAAAAAATACATTATTTTTTTTTATGGCATATTGATCAGTAAGATTTAGTTGCCAGAATTGATCATTAACCATTTATGGAGTATCATATTGAAGCATTTTAAAGTTTAATTACAGTTACAGAATCAACCCTTAAACCTGTAAAAAAAACAAAGAAAATGAAGATTGGGGTGTTTTTTGTTGTTGTTTTGACTGCGCAGATGCAGTGTTTTTATAGCATTTGTTTTCACTTTTAACATAATGGAACATGTCTACAGTGCAGGATTACATCCGATGTGTGTGGTGCCTGTGATAATGCAGGGCTGCCCCCATCTGTGGGGCACCTATGGTATCGCAGGGCTTCCCTCATCTATGTGGCACCTCTGTTATTGCAGGGCTGCCCCCAAATATGTGGCACCTATGGTGTCGCAGGGCTTCCCCCATCTGTGGGGCACCTATGGTAACGCAGGGCTGCCCTGATCTGTGTGGCACCTATGGTATTGAAGGGCTTCCCTCATCTATGTGGCACCTATGGTATCACAGGGCTTCCCTTATCTATCTGGCACCTATGGTATTGAAGGGCTTCCCCCTCCTTTGTGGCACCTGTGGTAATATAGTGGTGCTCTCCATAATGCAAGCTTGCTGCTGTCTGTGTGGCACCTGCGGTAATGCATTAATGCAGTCCTATCAGCTCTCCTACTAGTGCCGCACTATAATTCTCTGTAGCTCCATGCACCACACTGTTACACTTATCTGTGCCATTCTGTAATGCCCTTTCCTCTCAGGGACCTGAAGCTGGACAATGTCATGCTGGACTCAGAAGGCCACATCAAGATTGCAGACTTTGGAATGTGTAAAGAAAATATTTGGGATGGAGTAACAACAAAAACGTTTTGTGGCACTCCGGACTACATCGCTCCAGAGGTAAATGGACCCAAAATGCCGCCGAGGATCAAACTGGTCTGTGTGAGAAAGGCAGGATTCTGTTATATCTGCATATTTAGTGTGTGTGTGTGTGTGTGTGTGTGTGTGTGTGTGTGTGTGTGTGTGTGTGTGTGTATATATACATACATATACATACTCTTTCTTGTACATTTTACAGATTGTGTGACTATTTATGTTGTGGTGCTTGCAGTGCACTCTGTGGCTTTAAGATCTCTGTTCCAGGCTGCTGTCCCCTGGGGCCGACCTCGCTGACACGATTGTCGCACATGATCTCACATGGCATGTTTTGGATGAGACGGCTGTATGTGACATAATAATGTACAGCATCACATTCTTTTTTTTTTGTACCATCTTTTTTACCATAATACAGTGCCTTTTACCTAGGGAGGTGCCCTGGTATAGGTGTCAGCCGCACTGTAACGAATGAGCTCTTGGGGTTCTCTGCTGTTTTCTGATCGTTCCATTCTGATACATTGCAACAGTGGTCTGTACTCTGCGGCCACTGCTCTGCTTACTGAGCCAATCTTTTCTATTCATTTACATTGTCAGGAAGCTCGGTGCTGTGTAAGACATATTGCTGAATATTTTGCTTTTTTTTTCTCCAGCATGTGACTGGGAGGTGGGACTGGGGTGGTTTGTTATTCTATTCCTTCAGAATAATGTTAGGCAGGCATTAACGGTCATGGTGTAAGCACAATACACGCATGTGAAATGTTTGTGCTGCTTACAATAGTAATAACCACACTGGTAGAATGAGCATACACATGACAACATACATATGATTGCTAATTGTGATCACTACTGTGTTTGCAGATACCTAGGTACAATCACGAAAAACAGGTTTGGCGCGTGCGCACTGTCTTCCTTTTGGTCGTGTATTGCTGAGCTCTTTGCGCAATTATTTGCATTTTCTACTAATGCAGAGTCAGGCCCTTAGTGCTGGTCCTGCCCTTGTACATGGTTGGCCGTCAGCATCCCTTCCATTGGGTGATACCCACAACCCGAGCAACACAGTCTTGCTCACCTTGCGACGTGATTGGCTAAAGCGCACATCCTTCCTTGTGATTGATGGGGAGCTGCTGTTGATCAGAACTGTTGCTGTCTCTATAGTGTGCGCAGAGGAGATGCTACCAGCCGTGACCTCTCCGGCAGTCGCACACAGGCCAAATCTAGAGTCAGCGATAGAGACGCGCGGGGCCGCACATCACTATCGCTATGGGCATACACACGGAGAGATCCGTGCTTAATTTCTAAGCAATCTAGTCAGATTGCTTAGAATGTAAGCACAGATCTCTCCGTGTGTACCCCCCTTAAGGGAAGGTCAGGGTCTGGGCCACGCAGTGTTCTGGGGATGTGTGTGTGTCTCGGCTGGGAGAGTGACAGCACCTAGTACACCCAGGGTGAGCAAGAACCACATATACAGTAGTATGGCATCCTAACTCTTCCCTGCACAGCTTCCTCACATACCTGCCTGCCACACACACCACCAGGCACCCCCACATTCCGGCCTGCCACACACACCACCAGCACCCCCACATCCCTGCTTTCCACACACACCATGGGGCATCCCCTACATCCCTGCCTGCCACACACACACCACCGGGCACTCCCACATCCCTGCCTGCCACACACACACCACCGGGCACCCCCACATCCCTGCCTGCCACACACACACCACCGGGCACCCCCACATGCCTGCCTGCCACACACACACCACCGGGCACCCCCACATGCCTGCCTGCCACACACACACCACCGGGCACCCCCACATGCCTGCCACACACACACCACTGGGCACCCCCACATCCCTGCCTGCCACACACACCACCAGGCACCCCCACATCCCTGCCTGCCACACACACCACCAGGCACCCCCACATCCCTGCCTGCCACACACACCACCAGGCACCCCCCACATTCCTGCCTGCCACACACACCACCAGGCACCCCCACATCCCTGCCTCCCACATGCCCCATGGGGCATCCCCTACATCCCTGCCTGCCACACACACACCACCAGGCACCCCCACATCCCTGCCTGCCCCACACACACACCACCAGGCACCCCCACATCCCTGCCTGCCCCACACACACACCACCGGGCCCCCCCACATCCCTGCCTGCCCCACACACACACCACCGGGCCCCCCCCACATCCCTGCCTGCCCCACACACACACCACCGGGCCCCCCCACATCCCTGCCTGCCACACACACACCACCGGGCCCCCCCACATCCCTGCCTGCCACACACACACCACCGGGCACACCCACATCCCTGCCTGCCACACACCACTGGGCACCCCCACATCCCTGCCTGCCACACACACACCACCGGGCACCCCCACATCCCTGCCTGCCACACACACCACCGCCCCCCCCCCCCCCCCACACACAAACACACACAACCCTGCCTGCCACACACACCACCAGGCACCCCCACATTCCTGCCACACACACACCACCAGCACCCCCAAATGCCCGCCTGCCACGCACACATCCCTGCCTGCCACACACACACACCACCGGGCACCCCCACATCCCTGCCTGCCACACACACACCACCGGGCACCCCCACATCCCTGCCTGCCACACACACCACCAGCACCCCCACATCCCTGTCTGCCACACGCACACACCCCTGGGCACCCCCACGTCCCTGCCTCCCACACACACACCCCTGGGCACCCCCACACCCCTGGCTGCCACACACACCACTGGGCACCCCCCCACCCCTGCCTGCCACATACACACACACTCTACTGGGCACCCCCACATCCCTGCCTGCCACACACGCTACCAGCACCCCACATCCCTGACTACCACACACACCACCCATCCCTGCCCGCCACCCCCCCCCCCCCCCCACATCCCTGCCTGCCACACACACCACTGGGCCCCCACACATCCCTGCCTGCCACACACGCACGCCACCCCCCCCCCCCCCCCCTCCCCGACATCCCTGCCTGCCACACACACCACTGGGCCCCCACACATCCCTGCCTGCCACGCACACACACCACCGCCCCGCACACACACACATACCTGCCTGCCACACACACACCACCAGGACCCCCCACATCCCTGCCACACACACCACTCGTACCAATTTCTTACTATAAATATTCAGAAAAATCCAGTATCCAAACTTTTTCTGGTCCCAAGCATTTCCGATATGGGAGCATCAACCGCTACTATTGAACCAGAAAAGGGTTCTTCTTGTTGGTAGGGCCACGCCCTGCAGTATGTTTCAGGAGCTGGCATATGTCTGTGGGTAATAGTGTATTTCTGTATTTCAGATCATTGCTTACCAGCCATACGGCAAGTCTGTGGATTGGTGGGCCTTCGGCATCCTGCTTTACGAGATGTTAGCTGGGCAGGTCATTACCTTGATTTAAATGACATTTTTCATTGCTTTAACTTGTCTCTGGTCACATTAAACCCACTAACCTTCTTTCTTTGTTACCCCTTTTTCTTCATGGCTTAAGTTTCGTACTTTCTGTAAGTTTTTTTTTTAATTATGTGCCTTTAAGGAGATGCCAGATCTGCTGATGCCTACAGCACCCCCCCACTTTCTTATCTCCTGTACAGGCTCCATTTGAAGGTGAGGATGAGGATGAACTATTCCAGTCCATTATGGAGCACAATGTAGCTTATCCCAAGTCTATGTCCAAGGAAGCAGTAGCTATATGCAAAGGAGTAAGTATCTGTCAGATTGTCAGCTCCTATTTCGCAGCATTATTAATATGCCTGTCCTGGGTACTGAAAGCAGGTCATCTGGCACTAGCATATATTAGCACTTAATAATTTATACTGCCCCTGAAACTTACTGCAGAATCACGTGGGTACATCCTAAAACATAATCCAGCAACATCCTGCTGGATTCTAAAAAAACAACAACCCATAAACTGGTTCCAGAACCGCTCAGGAGCCTCTAGTACTAATTAAGCCTAGAACTTATTGTAAAAGTATGTGGGTGTTGAATTCCATTCCAGAACTGTACACAAATGATCTAGAACTCCTTTCAGAACTTCTGCACAACACATTCTACTACTGTACCATCTGCATTCTCTAATTAGTATGCAGCTGTATAATGTGCTGTAATTGTGAAATAGGTGCACAAAACAAAGGAGGACATTTACTAAGCAGTGATAAAAGTGGAGAAGTGAGCCACTGGAGAAGTTGCCCATGGCAAGCAATCATTGACGTAACATTTATAATTTGCATACTATAACAGTATGCAGAGCAGCTGATTGGTTGACATGGGCAACTTCTCCACTGGCTCACTTCTCCACTTTTATCACTGCTTAGTACATGTCCCCCTAATTCCTGCATTAAACGCCAGTGTGAGGACTTTAATTAGCTAGGAGGTGCCGTTGGAACATCTCGCGTTAATACAATGCGGATTACCCGGGAAGGAAAACCTGCTCGCCCCATAAATGTACAGATTTCATTATTCACGCAATTCATATTCTTTGTCATTGTTTGTCCATCCATTATCTCTGTTATGTTTTCTTTATTTGCTTTCTGTTTGTACCATTTTCTTTTCTTTCTGTTTGTACCATTTATCCATTTCATTTTATTTTACTTTTTTTTTTTTTTTATTGCTGTTTTTATTTTGCTTCATTTCTAAGGATCAGCTTTGTATCTTAATATCTTAATCTTCCGCCGTTGCTGCCTTTCTCTTGGGTCATGTTCCTTAAAGGTAAAAAAAAATGCTCGGCTCCGAGCCTTGTCTGCGTTCTCGAGAGCCTAGTGTTAGAAATTAGCATTGTGCCACTTGGGTGTGAATCTTGCTGTGTTAATATTAATCTATTCCAGCAAAAACTGCACCCTCAGGCTTCACACCTCTTGCGTGCAAGGGGCGTGGAAAAAGCACACATGTTGTGCGCACACGACCTGGCACATGCTGGCTGATTACAATCCATGGATCAGTGCACAGAAAAGGGCTCCAAGCACAAGGGCTGGCGGAGGCTGATTACAATCGATCTGCTCCTCCGCCGCTCAAACAGATTTAATAGGAAATGGCTGGGGTAGTGCTGGTGAGTGGCATTGTCTGCCCAGCATTGCGCTATAAGGCACTGAGTCATACCCTCGCTGCCAAGCATCATGTGTTCCCATGTATGCGTCTGGCTGTCTGATGCGGTCAGGTCACAGATCAGCCACAAACACGTCTTGTACCGCTGTAAATCACAGGTTGCATTTAAGCAGTTTAAACATGGCAGTTTTGTTGTTGGCGTTCCCTCGTAAGATCATACAATTAGGTCATTACTCCAGTTATGTCATTTCCGATTACTTTGACATTTATGATGTAAATCCCTATTATCCCTCCATACCTGATCATTCCGCAGCATTGCTACTGAGCGTCGAGAAGCCACAGCTGTGCTACCTCCCTTCACTGCAGTGGTCTATATAGCAGCGTCTGCTGTTCCTCCTGCACATCTGCTGCTCTCCGGTGCTTCTCATATCCCAGGCTCGTGTTTCCGTGTCACTAGCAATGGTATTGGTTGCTAAGCAAAAACGTTCAGCGTAGATGCCTCTATTTATTTGTACAGTAAATATTTTCCATACACATTTCAGAGCATAAAAAATGCATTATGATTCCGTATAGATGTACCTGTAATCCTGGGGGACACTTCATATTGCTGTTTCCAGCGGGTCTTCAGCGAAACACTCGGAAAGCAGAGTCCGGCTACCTGCGGTTCTCCAGCAGTTATGGAACTTGTGGTTCCACGACACGCAGAAGGCCACAGGTTGATGAAGTCTGTTTTACAAGAGACCAGCCGATCTAAAGAGCTTGTCACGTAGGCGTACTGCTTTCCCACTTGTGACTTTTGTATGGATAGTATTAATGTTCACCACTTCTATGGGGGCAGCGGTTTCAGGTACACTCGCAGGAGTGATAGTCTTCCAGTACCTCCCAAAATGTGAAAACCCTTCCAGTGTGCCTCATTCCCTCTGCTTTCCCGATCCATTACATATGCTGCCCTTTGGGAATAACATCTCGCTTTTGTGGATTGGGTCACAGTATGGAATATCATTGCTCTTATCCCGCAACTGTGATGAAAGACTCCGCCATCAGCAAAGACCCGAGTTCTGTCATGTATAAGATTTGTCCATTCCACAATGGATGCTATGTTGGGGGGCGCAGATATGTTCCATAAAGCAGGCGTATGGCCAGTCCGCACACACGATATCATGACCCTGGAAATGGTGGTCTTTGGCGCTGGAATAAATGCTATGCATGAAGATGGTACACACGTTCATTGTGTAAACTTAGCATTAACATTGAAGATTGATATAGAGGAGCTCTCTTCTTTCTTTCTTTTCTTTTGGCAGCTGATGACAAAACACCCAGGAAAGCGGCTGGGCTGCGGACCAGAGGGGGAGCGAGACATTAAGGACCATGCCTTCTTCCGATACATAGACTGGGAAAAGCTGGAGAGGAAAGAAGTGCAACCTCCATATAAGCCTAAGGCGGTGAGTCGGGCACAGCCGTGCGAGTCCACGTTATCCGACCATTTGCTGCCTGTAATGCTGATCGTCTGTGTGTGTCTGTGCCTTTGTGTACACTTGTGAACGTGTGTGTGTGTGTGTGTGTGTGTGTTTGTGACTTCTGCATTTGTGTGTGTGTCCTTCACTTGTTTGCTTTGTGTGTCGGTGATCAGTTTTCTGTATGTTTGTGCACAGTACGTATACATTGTGCATTAAGGACCGATGGAAGGCTTCTTACTGGCCAGGAGATCTTCACAGATTACATAGACTTTTACATTTTTTTACAATGATTTCTACCTAAATATTTTTCTGCCAGACTACGCACCCAGTAAACACAATAAAGACTTTTTTTTTTTTCTTCACAAGACTTACACATGAATAGGAAATCAAACAAAAACTTCTGATCCCAGAGCCTGAGCTGTCCATAGACTAAAAGGTTCCCACTACAGAAGAAGTTTGTACCCACCGTCTATAGGGGAGGTTATTTATATTATGGGTTAAATCAATGTTCATGAGAAGGCAGTCTGTCCATTACCTAGGATTTAGTGACATTAAAGTAAATGTACGTGTTGCCTTTGCATCCTAGTGGCAGCCATTTTGTTGAGGCTCTGTTCGTGCCTAAGTGCTCTCTAACTAGTTACTATTGAATTGATAGGCTATGTCCTCAATATTGGTTTAGCCTGCAAAATGGCCGCCTCCACTCTGTGGAGTCAGTGGATTTTAATTTATACATCTCAGTGGGTGCTGACCTTTGTTATCGTTCCTCATATTTTCTCTTCATAAACTCCCCTGCCACAGTTACTTAGTGATCCACTGCACTTGTGCACAAATCACATTGGTACAAGAGAGGACTGTACAGCACCCTTGTGGTGTTACAAATTGGCATCTGTTTTACCGGGACTGCCTGCTGAGCAGAATAACCAATAACATTTGGAAGGAATTGTGGAGCTTAAATAGAACTTTATTATACAGTGTTTTTAATGTCCTTTTAAGCGGGTCCACCCCCACCTCACCATTGAGAAGAAAAAAAAAAAAAAGCATACATTTTCTGGAAGGTATCGACTCAGAGACAACACCTCTCCCACAAAGCATCTATGTACACCTGTCCGGTATATAACTACAGACAGCTACGGGATGCTGACATGGTGAGTGAGGGGGAGGAGGTGGCAACCACGTGATGCCTCTTACCCCCCTCCCCTGGCTCCTGGTTGCCTCTCTGTGACCTATTTTAGTATGAGCAGGAGAAGCTGAAACGTTCTGACAGTTTACAAGACAGCAGCGGTCTGAATAATTTAATCTTTGCAGTTTGCAGTTACATTTATTAAAAATGCACCATCTGTTTGTGGCTGCTTTCCGAAAGGTATATAAAGCAGAATGCCTTTAATGTATGGCACAAACATCACAGTGTACAATGGAGTGTTTTAATTAGATAAATGTTTAGAGACACACACCATCCTTGCAGCCCATACAGACACATTTGCAGGCGTCAGAAGCCGGTCGTCGTTCCCCGTGTAGAAGGTCCATCCGATACTAAGACGTCACACTGATCTCGCTCTGACTGGTCTTAGTAGATTTTACATGAAAACCTGTGTAATGTTGGCTGCACCCATGCAGCCCTCAGCCCTGCTCTAAAATGTTCTCAGATGGTTTCAGATCTCAGAACATTGCTGTTACAGGAACCCAACCCCCATGTATATTCCAAACCTACTTACTCCTCTTTACGTGGGTGCAATTGCTCTGAAATGCCCACTAAAGTATGCATTATTGCCAGTTACCCTATGGTATGGTGCTAATGGTGATCTGTGCGATTACCCAGTCTTCACAAATATACCAGACCGCTATGGATGTTATGAATCTCATCCGATATATAGGAAGTCAAATCTGAACTCGCAAATTCCAAAAAACAAGAGACTGATCCTTTGCATTGCTTACTGCATACTATATGATTCACTATCTGGTCTCTAGGTCGACCACACTTAAGTCGACAGTCATTAGGTCGACCACTATTGGTTGACATGTACTAAATCGACATGACAAAGGTCGACGAGTTATTCACAATCTTTTTTTTAATTTTTTTATTTTTTACTTTTTCATACTTTACCATCCATGTGGGCTACAATTGGGAATGGTAACCTGTGCAGAGCGCAGCGGTAGCGGAGCGAGGCACCTTACCCGAAGCATGGCGATCTATGCAAGGGGACATGGTGCACTAATTGGGGTTTCCAGTCACTCTATGAAGAAAACTACACAAGTTAAAAAAATAAATAAAAAAAAGTCGACCTTTTGTCATGTCGGCCTAATGCTGGTGTCGACCTATTTTGGGTGTCGACTTAATCACTGACTACCAATAGTTATCGACCTATACACTGTCGACCGAAGTGTGGTCGACCCTATGAACCACACCCATATGAGTCATCAAAGGGTTAGTACAGTGAAGCAGTATCCTATTAGGGTGCAGTAACAGATAGCAACAAATCAGCTTTAATCATTGCAGTGCAAGGCAGGAGAATGAAAGGAAGTAGTCTTTCCACATCTTTTGCCCGCGGCACCCGTTAGGACCTTTTGCATTTACTGAGCTGTACTCTAAAACTGGAAGTCGGTAACTGCTTACACTATGGGTTACTTTCTTGTTCTGATATTATTATAATTAAAAACAAATGGTGTTATCTGGGAGCTATGCACTGACTGGTAGCATCCATCCGCTTGCTCCAGTTACATGTGCCTTCATGGCGAATCTCCTCCTGTCCCATTTAATACCTTGCAGAGTACATAGAGCGTCTGGGACAGTGTGACACAGTCAGGCAAGCATGAAGGTAAATGTGCAGCTAATGGGAGAGGGAGAGGAGGAGCCCGTCAGGCAAGTGCTAATTACACTTAAATGGCTCAGCTGTAAATATTTCACAGGAGATGCTGAGACTGGGGGTAACATTTCATAATGATCAAAGATAAATAAAGCCGACAGGCCTAGAAAATTAATTCCCTAAGGATTTTACCATTAAACACCCAAAAGACTGGTGTTATCAGTGACGCTGCTTATATAAATCGCCAGGGGTGCAAATAGATATATTTGTAAACTTATAGAATACATAAAGAGGTTTTCCTCACTCCTTGGGCGGTATTCAATTCTTTGCACTCCCTTCCACACCTGTTCTGTTTCTGCTGACGGGCGTGGTATAATCATTTCAGCTCACTGCCACTGGGGTAGTGAGAGCGCCCCAACCCTTTACGCAGCTAAACCTGACTACTAAGGGCGCAATATGCGTGATAACGGGCATCACTTTAGAAAGGAGATTGGGCGTGATATATATCATTTGAATACCGCCCATTGTGTTAATTACCAGTCGCTGAGAGAGCTTTGGTAGGGATTAGTATGCAGTCCCTGCCACGTGTATAGAAGGGGGGAGCCGTTAAAATACCGCCAGTCGGTATCCACGCGTTCACCGGGATCCCGACTAGCGGTGAAATGCCGGCGACACATGTTATTCTCCCTCTGTAGGCGCAGTGAGCCACCGTGCCTGCAGCATGGTGAGCGCAGCAAGCCCACAAGGGGCTTTCTAGCGCTCGCCCCGTTGCCGGCGTTACGGTGGATGGGATCTCGCTGTGGGGATCACGACAGCTGGGATCCCGTCCACCGGCATTTCATGCCGATCCCCTAGTAGATAGATACTGTAGCAGTGTTAGTCAGAGCAATTACAATGCACTGCAGAGGCGGTCTCCACCGCAGAGCACATGGTTACTCTCTGGGGTGGGCACAAAGGTAACACAAATACCCTCTATTGCTGCTTAGCTATAAGAAAATGCCAGAACGGAGTATTCTCTTGTGGTCACACTGATTACATCTGTTTTGACCTGCACATCTCCTAAGCCACCTGATGAAGTGTAGATTATAAGAAATAGCTTGATAGGTTGATCCTAAACTAAGACTGAGTCTTCCTCTTGCACATAGTGATATGGGGTTGGGCATGAAATACCGGATGTCGGCAGTTACATGACTGACTGCGGCATCCCGACAGTGAGGCTCCCGACACCGGACAGGGCTAAGTATTCTACCCTTCTCCTGCCTCCTACCCTAACCCTTGGGGCGTAGCGGCTAGGGCTAACCCATGGGTGGTGGCAGCTATGGCTAACCATCCCCCTAGTGCATAACCATATTTCCCCCCTACCACCACCCCCGAGCCCTAACTCCGTTACTCACCATCAGCATTTTGCCAGTCTGTGTTCTGTCGACAGTGTCCTGAGTGGTGTCGGGATTCCTGTGACAGTCACATGACTATCGGCATACAGACCGCCGGGAAGCCGAACGCATCCCGACATGTACTAAATTGAGGTTATATAGATATATATGAAACCTCACAGAGAGTGAAGTTGCCCATAGCAACTAACCAGCCTCTGTCAGACTGTTTTAGACAAATGTCAGAAGCTGATTGGTTTCTTCTCCACTTTATCTCTTCGTGAAGGTTTTATGCATCCCACTAAAAGGGCTTGTATGTACAGGTGTGAAGATGGCATTTTAACCACGATAGAGTAACCCAAAGACAATGTAAAGCAGAAACCTATACACACACGCATGCACTTCATAGCGGCACGTTCAGTGTTGCCTGGAGAGTTCACCAGCGGTGACGCGCGGCATAATATAATGGCATTCTCTTGCTGAACTCATTCAGTACAAAGCACTCTAGGCTGCCGCAGGGCTTTGAGTACCCACGAGGACACGCTTCCAGTGCTCTTTTAAAAGCGAACCAAAAGTGCAAGGTTGTGTCTACAGTTTTAGCAAGTGCTGTTGTTCAATGCCTGGGTGAGGCTTACACACTGGTCACAGAGCACATTAACAAGACCTTGGCCACTTTGAAGTTTGTGTTAGGCCCATCAGACCTCCTACAAGAACGATGCTTATCTAGATAAGTTTATACTTTGCACATCAAAAGTTTTAAGGCCCTGAAGATTCGCTGGAAGTTCTATTGTTTTGTTGGGGTTTTTTTTGTCCTACCTCTCCTCATGCCAAGTCTGATCCTGGATCACAGCCAGGGTGTCCTGTATTCTCCTATGCTCTCCGAGTTCCCACGTTGCTTTATGTTGTCTCATTGTTTCGTTTCTATGTTGCTTTCGATGTAAAGGAGTCTGAATGGCTTCAGATCAGAAGATGTTCTGTTATTCCTGCCCAATCTTTAAGCCATTTCTAAAATGTAGTACACTGATTGCTAGGAGACACATCCTTCAAATGTAGATGAGATAGTAAACATTTGTGGTTGTTCAGTAGTTGAACAATAAACAGTCTTAAGCAAAGTTTACTATCATAGTAACATAGTTTATGAGGTTGAAAAAAGACCATTTGCCCATCCAGTTCAACCTATTTGTGTTCTTCTACTCTGTATTATTTTCAGGATCCTGCCAATACTTTCACATACAGGAAGTTGGGTGTGCATGGATATCATGTCCCCTCTCCATTCCATTTTGTGGATGGTAGATCATTCAGTGTCAGGCATGATCTGGGACTAAGCAGGACACGATATGTTTCTTCTCATCTGAAGCCATTAAATACTATCCTTTATTCTTTTGTACTCCAAGTTCTTCTCCTATTTCCCCATCAGACTTCTTTCTTCCAGAAAAAAATGTTCCCATTTGCGTTGCTGTGACATTTTTATTTTTATTTTACATTTTCCATGGTTTGTTTTTCTCCCCCCTTCCCCTCCTCCTCCCATAGTGCGGCCGAAATGCTGAGAACTTTGACCGATTTTTCACCCGCCATCCACCAGTGCTAACACCACCCGACCAGGAGGTCATCCGGAACCTCGACCAGTCAGAATTTGAAGGATTTTCCTTTGTTAACTCTGAGTTTGTAAACGTGGAGTTTAAAGACTAAGTGACTGAGTGGCCCCCAGATCCAATGCCGCTCGTCCCAGCCGTACGTGTGTAACCTGTCCCGGGGGTGGCACACCTACATCGCTCTGAGTATTCATAACCACCATCCTGCCAAGTATGTGTGGCCCAGCCTGGCTGTGTGTATGGAGCCCTGTTTGAAGTCCTTGTGTACACATTAGCAAAGTGAAGAAAGGGAGCATGTATTAAATCTGTCAAATGAACAAGTAGAGACCTTTCCCTACAGTAGGTAGAGCATCAAGACCTGCTGTTAGTCCATGCAGAGCTCCCCCTGGGACAAGAGGACTGTGTGTATTCTCTATTAATGGATAAACAAATCACTTACCACTTCTGTAACCCTGATGTAGCTTTTTATTCCCTGTCATGTCCAAACTATAGGAAGCTTTATGGGTTTTGCTTTTACGCCGCCTCCTATGTGGGTCAAGCACAATAAATAGGCTTAGAAGAAGACATAGGCATGAAGCCCCTACCTCAGAATTATTATTAAGCGCAATTTCCTAGATGTTATCTATGTCTCTGCTGGTGAGGTTGAGCAGTTGGTTGGGGTGCCTGCCGAGTCTCTTGTGATATCAGAAGCCCGGCTCCTTTATATTTTTCATATATATAATTTTTCCTGCTGCCCATGTTACATTTTCAAAAGGGCCAAAACATATCGATGACCAAATATTCAGCAGATGTTCCTGTGTACGAGACCCCCATCATCATCATTATTGCCGCTTGAGTGCAAGAGATAATGCACTAGCACAGCGAATGCCCCAGGCTCCTCTATAAATTGGCCATTCGGCATTGCAGTCTTGGCCAAGCATTAACCCGTTACCCTCTTCACATTCCCCTCATAGAGCAGGTTGGCCGTTCACAGGCTTCCTGCCTGTGTGTATTTCAGTATCTCCCTATTTTGCAGAAATGCTAGACTCCATAATGTATTTTGAGCGAGCCTTTCCAGTGGGTGATATACAGCTGAAGGCCTGCCGACGCAATAATGTCTGCCGACACCTTTTTTTGATGCAGTGGCAGGTGTCACAGCTCTCCAGAGTGATGTATGTGCTCAAGATCAGTAGGCTTGGTTTATGCTTTATATATTCATTTTCTGCACCTGAAGCTGCCAGTGCAGGCATAACGTTTACTGCTACAACCCCCCTTAAGGCCCTTCAGAAGAGCGCGGCTATTAGTTGTAGATTGAGTGTTTGCTGGAGCACATCTCAGCAGACGTGCAACCTGCATTCTTCAGGGGATTTTTGTTTTGGGAAATCTGTTACGCTCTTTGCAATCTAACAAGCTAAAGTGGCCTTTTTGTGCCTCTTACTGAAGAGCTGATGAATCCTTGAATATAAGAGAGCCCTCTGTAGCTATATTCTAGAATTAGTTATCACTCTTAGCAAGGTGTTACCGCCAGCATGACCTGACTGTTTGGTACGCTGCTCTTCCCCCCCCCCCCCCCCCTTCCTTATGCTTCCGGGAGGTCTTTCAGGTCACCGTAACAATAAGCAGTGGGGACTGCATCATTGCAAACCCTACAGTCTTTACAAAAACAGAGCCCATCAGAATTTCTGTTCTTTTTGGTATTTGCTAGGCAGCTTGAAAACAATGGTACTTTTTTATGTAAGATAATTACCCATGGCAATAATTATTGTTAAAACACAGAGGCATTTGCCGTCATTCCTGAAGTACTAACACATTTGCTTAATTAAAAGGTGGAACTCGTTTTTCTAAGTATATGTTGCACACTTAGATTGTTTTTTTTAACATCTTTTGCAAATTCTGTAAAATCCCAAAAGTTTGTGATCAATGCATATTGCACCCTCTGGAACATCCAGTGTTAAAGGGTATTGTCACCACCTAATGCCCTTTTCTGATTGTTACTTTTTTGTAATTACTGCTCACTTGTACATGATCTTCAGTAGCTTTTACCAAATACATTGCGTTAACGATCTAGTTCGGTCGGTGTTTTTCAGCCATGTATTTATAGCATCTGGCTGAGTGGCGTTGCCCTGGAATATGACAAAGCTCGACAGTACTTTCTGAATTGTATCAAATTTTAGCTTGAGAGCTGTGTCGTCTCCCACGGCAAAGGAAATAAACACCTCTCCCTGGTGATACAGATCTTTCTAACTTCCTTTTTTGCTCTTTAGTCATGTATTTAATGAATATAAAAAGGGACAGTAGGGCCTGTAAAAGACCATAATTTAGTAATTCCAAGGTGGAATATTGCTTTAAGTAGATTTGCACACAATTGTCCTCTTGCCATGTCCATGAGTTCCAGACAAGTTTGAGTGAATAGAGTACAATTACGGATTAACAGGGAATTGCTGATCAGCTGGACAGGACCTCGCAATATAAGGGACACATACGACTTCACAGGATCAATCCTCTTATTTTATTATTTTTATTTTTTTACTTTAGTTCCTATCCTTTGCATCTCACCATGTTCAGTCAATTTGTATTCATCAGATGTGTAAATGTAATGTGCCAATTTAACTTTCCATATCAATAAAATGGAATATATTCTGACCCTAATTTCAACTGTTCAGGACCCATCCAAGAAATGGTTGTTTGTAAGGCCAAGCTGGTATTTGAGTAATATGAGGGATACTTATATCCCAGAAGAAGTCCTCTGCCTTGACTTTACATTATACTATAAAACACTCCTTGCACCAAAACCTATGATGACTGGCATTCAGTGTTTGGAACCCACATTGTTCATCAGATACCCCTACCAACACCTGTCACAGTGATGTCTCCTTGCATAGTTTGGGTGGTTAGCGAGTATATTGTATTTTAGGGTAAGGGTAGATTTAGTGTTTCCATTGTACCAGTTCCTGGCACAGATTGGCGTCAACCTGTTTATTAGAGGAATGCATCCTACCAATTCACTAAGAACCTGTGATGTCCTCAAGATTCCTCTTAAGGTGGGTACACAGTCACACTTGTCGATAAAGTAAACAACGTAGCTCATTTTGCCATTCCTGAGCGTCGTTGTTTACCATGTCGACTAGTGTGTACGCTGCCCAACGACGAGCGATGCGCGGCCCCGCATGTCTTTAACGACCCTCGCAGTCGGCCGTGCATGCAGCTCAATTTGGACTGTCTTCCAAAAACTGCATGAACGGCCCAGCCACGGCGTGACATCACTGAGCAACATCGTTTGCATATCGCTCAGCGTGTATGCACTGCCGATGACCGTCCCGGTAGGGAAGGGAACACACTAGGCAACATCACTCATAGGGCCTAATTCAGACCTGATCGCTATGCTGAGTTTTCATACAGAGGGCGATCAGGTCTAAACTGCGAATGCGTATGCACCACAATGCACAGACGTGTCGCACGGGTACAAAGCGGATCGCCGCTCAGTGATGGGTTTGTGCAAAGAATCCATTCGCAGGGGCGTTCGCAAGAAGGTTGACAGGAAGAAGCCGTTTGTGGGTGCCAACTGACTCTTTTCTGGGAGTGGTTGGAAAAATGCAGGCGTGTTCGTGCGTTTGCAGGGAGGGTTCCTGACGTCAATTCCGGTCCCGGACAGGCTGAAGTGATCGCAGCGGCTGAGTAAGTCCTGGGCTGCGCAGAGACTGCACAAAATCTGTTTGTACAGCTCTGCTACACATGCGTTCGCACACTTGCAAAGCGAAAATCCCCTCCCCCATGGGTGGCGACTATGCGAATGCAGGACTGCAAAGAAAACCCTAGCGAGCGATCCGGTCTGAATTAGGCCCATAGAGCACATCGCCTAGTGTGCAACCACCCTTAATATTGGTTCATTCCTCTGTGTAGGTGGCGGTGCCATTACTGTAAGATGGGACAGTTTAATGCTTTGACATTTACCACCCCTTTTTAAAGAACCATTTTTCCTCTGAAATGAAACCAGTTTATAGGAGGGGGGAAAAAATAATAATTATATATATATATATATATATATATATATATATATATATATTTATTTATTTATTTATTTTTTTTAGTAAATGAAATGGAGGTGTACTTAGCGGCCAACAAAAATCTGCTCTAGTTTAGAAAAGGACCAAATTGAGGTTATATAGCTTTTGGCAGACTGCAGTGTCCATGATCCTCTGCTGGCTCCCAATTTATAGGGAGATCTACTTGCCGGTGTAGACCTGTTACCCATTTCTGCTCCATGCTTCTGCGGTGAAACGACTATGGGGTAAATGTTATAGCCTGTGACTTGCAGGCGTCTGCGACTTCCCGGAAAGTCTGCTCAATGTTTTAAAGGGGCTATCATTTAAAAGGCAAAACCAGGTTGGTTTTGCCTTTTAAGTAATTGCCACTTTAAAACATCGGCAAACCTCACCGGGAACTCAGATGCTTGCAAGTTCCCCTGTATGTCATAAGGTATCGCTTCCAAAATTGGAATATTTAAGAGCATACTGTACCAAAAACGTAGCGTGTAAAAGGATGGTTTTCAAAACTGTATGGTTTATGGACAAGCAGTAAAAAATGGACCAGGGCAGAATAACATGATAGGTAATTGCTGAGTAGTTGCTACGGGCAGCGTCCCCACTGGTCCACTTTACCACTATTTATTTTTTCCTGATTGAAACATCAGCCCTTACAGATGTGTCTTCTTACATCTTTGCTCCATGGACTACAAGTCAAGTTAGATATAACGAGTGAGTGCTGTGTGATTCTGTAGCACCGAGTGTCTTTTTCTCTGACGTCCTAGTGGATGCTGGGAACTCCGTAAGGACCATGGGGAATAGCGGCTCCGCAGGAGTCTGGGCACAACTAAAAGAAAGCTTTTAGACTACCTGGTGTGCACTGGCTCCTCCCACCATGACCCTCCTCCAAGTCTCAGTTAGATTTTTGTGCCTGGCCGAGCTGGATGCACACTAGGGGCTCTCCTGAGCTCTTAGAAAGAAAGTATAATTTAGGTTTTTTATTTTACAGTGAGACCTGCTGGCAACAGGCTCACTGCAACGAGGGACTAAGGGGAGAAGAAGCGAACCTACCTGCTTGCAGCTAGCTTGGGCTTCTTAGGCTACTGGACACCATTAGCTCCAGAGGGATCGACCGCATGGAACTGGCCTTGGTGTTCGGTCCCGGAGCCGCGCCGCCGTCCCCCTTACAGAGCCAGAAGCAAGAAGAAGTCCGGAAAATCGGCGGCATGAAGACTTCAGTCTTCACCAAGGTAGCGCACAGCACTGCAGCTGTGCGCCATTGCTCCTCATACACACTTCACACTCCGGTCACTGAGGGTGCAGGGCGCTGGGGGGGGGGGGGGGGCGGCGCCCTGAGCAGCAATAAAAACACCTTGGCTGGCAAAACAATCACAATATATAGCCCCAGAGGCTATATATGTGATAATTACCCCTGCCAGAATCCTTAAAAAAGCGGGAGAAAAGTCCGCGAAAAAGGGGCGGAGCTATCTCCCTCAACACACTGGCGCCATTTCTCCCTCACAGTTCCGCTGGAAGGAAGCTCCCTGGCTCTCCCCTGCAGTCTACCCTACAGAAAAGGGTAAAAAAGAGAGGGTGGGGCACTAAATTTAGGCGCAGTAAATATTATAGCAGCTATAGGGGACATAATTCAGTTAGTCCCTGCATTATATAGCGCTCTGGTGTGTGCTGGCATACTCTCTCTCTGTCTCCCCAAAGGGCTTCTGTGGGGTCCTGTCCTCTGTTAGAGCATTCCCGGTGTGTCTGCGGTGTGTCGGTACGGCTGTGTCGACATGTTTGATGAGGAAAATTATGTGGAGGCGGAGCAGATGCCTATAGAAGTGATGTCACCCCCTGCGGGGCAGACACCTGAGTGGATGGTTTTATGGAAGGAATTACGTGCAAGTGTCGACTCCTTACACAAAAAAATTGACGACATGCCAAATGCGGGACAGCCGGCTTCTCAGCTCGTGCCTGCCCAGGTGTCTCAAAGGCCATCAGGGGCTCTAAAACGCCCGCTACCTCAGATGGCAGACACAGATGTCGACACGGATACTGATACCAGTGTCGACGACGATGAGTCAAATCTAATGTCCACTAGGGCCATTCGTTGCATGATTGAGGCAATGAAGGAGGTATTACACATTTCGGATATAAACCCAGGTACCACTAAAAAGGGTATTCTGTTTGGGGAGAAAAAACTACCCGTAGTTTTTCCCCCATCTGAAAAATTAAATGAAGTGTGTGAGGAAGCGTGGGCTTTCCCCGATAAAAGATTGGTAATCCCCAAAAAAATTACTAATGGCGTTCCCTTTCCCGCCAGAGGATAGGGCACGTTGGGAAACACCTCCTAGGGTGGATAAAGCACTCACACGTTTGTCTAAAAAGGTGGCACTTCCGTCTCCGGATACGGCCGCCCTAAAGGAGCCTGCGGATAGAAAGCAGGAGGCGATCCTGAACTCTGTATATACACACTCAGGCATTATACTTAGACCAGCTATTGCGTCAGCATGGATGTGCAGTGCTGCCGCTGCATGGTCAGATTCCCTGTCAGAAAATATTGACACCCTAGACAGGGACACTATTCTCCTAACCATAGAGCATATAAAGACTCAGTCTTATACATGAGAGATGCACAGAGGGAGATCTGCCGGCTGGCATCTAAAATAAGTGCATTGTCCATTTCTGCTAGGAGAGGCTTATGGACTCGGCAGTGGACAGGGGATGCAGATTCCAAAAGGCACATGGAAGTTTTGCCTTATGAGGGTGAGGAGTTATTCGGGGATGGTCTCTCGGACCTAGTTTCCACAGCGACAGCTGGGAAGTCAGCATTTTTACCCCAGGTTCCCTCACAGCCTAAAAAAGCGCCGTTTTATCAAGTACAGTCCTTTCGGACCCAGAGAAACAGGCGAGGAAAAGGCGGGTCCTTTCTGTCCAGAGGCAGAGGTAGAGGAAAAAGGCTGCAACAAACAGCAGGTTCTCAGGAGCAAAAGTCCTCCCCCGCTTCTTCCAAGTCCGCCGCATGACGGTGGGCTCCACAGGCGGAGCCAGGTACGGTGGGGGGGCCGCCTCAAAAATTTCAGCGATCAGTGGGCTCGCTCACAGGTGGATCCCTGGATCTTGCAAGTAGTATCTCAGGGGTACAGACTGGAATTCGAAGCGTCTCCCCCCCGCCGTTAACTCAAATCTGCCTTGCCAACAACTCTCTCAGGCAGGGAGGCTGTGCTAGAGGCAATTCACAAGCTGTATTCCCAGCAGGTGATAGTCAAGGTGCCCCTACTTCAACAAGGACGGGGTTACTATTCCACACTGTTTGTGGTACCGAAACCGGACGGTTCGGTGAGACCCATTTTAAATTTGAAATCCTTGCACACCTACATAAAAAAGTTCAAGTTCAAGATGGAATCGCTCAGGGCGGTTATTGCAAGCCTGGACGAGGGGGATTACATGGTATCCCTGGACATTAAGGATGCTTACCTGCATGTCCCCATTTATCATCCTCACCAGGAGTACCTCAGATTTGCGGTACAAAATTGCCATTACCAATTCCAGACGCTGCCGTTTGGACTGTCCACGGCACCGAGGGTGTTTACCAAGGTAATGGCGGAAATGATGACACTCCTTCGAAAAAAGGGAGTTTTAATTATCCCGTACTTGGACGATCTCCTAATAAAGGCGAGATCCAGGGAGCAGTTGTTGGTAGGAGTAGCACTATCTCAGGAGGTGCTACACCAGCACGGTTGGATTCTGAATATTCCAAAGTCACAGCTGGTTCCGACGACACGTCTACTGTTCCTGGGAATGATTTTGGACACAGTCCAGAAAAAAGTGTTTCTCCCGGAGGAGAAAGCCAAGGAGCTGTCATCTCTAGTCAGAGACCTCCTGAAACCAAAACAGGTGTCGGTGCATCACTGCACGCGAGTCCTGGGAAAGATGGTGGCTTCTTACGAAGCAATTCCTTTCGGCAGGTTCCATGCCAGAATCTTTCAGTGGGACCTGTTGGACCAATGGTCCGGATCGCATCTTCAGATGCATCGGCTAATAACCCTGTCTCCAAGAACCAGGGTGTCTCTGCTGTGGTGGCTGCAGAGTGCTCATCTCCTAGAGGGCCGCAGATTCGGCATACAGGACTGGATCCTGGTGACCACGGATGCCAGCCTTCGAGGCTGGGGGGCAGTCACACAGGGAAAAAACTTCCAAGGACTATGATCGAGTCAGGAGACTTCCTTACACATAAATATTCTAGAACTAAGGGCCATTTACAATGCCCTAAGTCAGGCAAAACCCCTGCTTCTACACCAGCCGGTACTGATCCAGTCAGACAACATCACGGCGGTCGCCCATGTAAACCGACAGGGCGGCACAAGAAGCAGGTTGGCAATGGCAGAAGCCACAAGGATTCTCCGATGGGCGGAAAATCACGTGCTAGCACTGTCAGCAGTGTTCATTCCGGGAGTGGACAACTGGGAAGCAGACTTCCTCAGCAGGCACGACCTCCACCCGGGAGAGTGGGGACTTCATCCAGAAGTCTTCACACTGATTGTAAATCGTTGGGAACGGCCACAGGTGGACATGATGGCGTCCCGCCTAAACAAAAAACTGGAGAGATATTGCGCCAGGTCAAGGGACCCTCAGGCGATAGCGGTGGACGCTCTAGTGACACCGTGGGTGTACCAGTCAGTTTATGCGTTCCCTCCTCTGCCTCTCATACCAAAGGTATTGAGAATAATAAGAAAACGAGGAGTAAGGACAATACTCGTGGTTCCGGATTGGCCAAGAAGAGCTTAGTACCCGGAACTTCAAGAGATGATCTCAGAGGACCCATGGCCTCTGCCGCTCAGACAGGACCTGCTGCAGCAGGGGCCCTGTCTGTTCCAAGACTTACCGCGGCTGCGTTTGACGACATGGCGGTTGAACGCCGGATCCTAAAGGAAAAGGGCATTCCGGAGGATGTCATTCCTACGCTGATTAAAGCCAGGAAAGATGTAACGGTAAAACATTATCACCGCATATGGCGGAAATATGTTGCTTGGTGTGAGGCCAATAAGGCCCCAACAGAGGAATTTCAGCTGGGTCGATTTCTGCACTTCCTACAGGCAGGAGTGACTATGGGCCTAAAATTAGGCTCCATTAAGGTACAGATATCGGCTCTGTCGATTTTCTTCCAAAAAGAACTAGCTTCACTACCTGAAGTTCAGACATTTGTAAAAGGAGTGCTGCATATTCAGCCCCCCTTTGTGCCTCCAGTGGCACCCTGGGATCTCAACCTGGTGTTGAATTTCCTAAAATCACATTGGTTTGAGCCACTAAAGACCGTGGATCTAAAATATCTCACGTGGAAAGTGGTCATGTTATTGGCCTTGGCTTCTGCCAGGCGTGTATCAGAATTGGCGGCTTTGTCATTTAAAAGTCCTTATCTGATTTTCCATATGGATAGGGCAGAATTGAGGACTCGTCCCCAGTTTCTCCCTAAGGTGGTATCTGCTTTTCACTTGAACCAACCTATTGTAGTGCCTGCGGCTACTAGCGACTTGGAGGATTCCAAGTTACTGGACGTAGTCAGGGCCTTGAAAATTTATGTTTCCAGGACGGCTGGAGTCAGGAAAACTGACTCGCTATTTATCCTGTATGCACCCAACAAACTGGGTGCTCCTGCTTCTAAGCAGACTATTGCTCGCTGGATTTGTAGCACAATTCAGCTGGCGCATTCTGCGGCTGGACTGCCGCATCCTAAATCATTAAAAGCCCATTCTACAAGGAAGGTGGGCTCATCTTGGGCGGCTACCCGAGGGGTCTCGGCTTTACAACTTTGCCGAGCTGCTACTTGGTCAGGGGCAAACACGTTTGCAAAATTCTACAAATTTGATACCCTGGCTGAGGAGGACCTTGAGTTCTCTCATTCGGTGCTGCAGAGTCATCCGCACTCTCCCGCCCGTTTGGGAGCTTTGGTATAATCCCCATGGTCCTTACGGAGTTCCCAGCATCCACTAGGACGTCAGAGAAAATAAGATTTTACTCACCGGTAATTCTATTTCTCGTAGTCGGTAGTGGATGCTGGGCGCCCGTCCCAAGTGCGGATTGTCTGCAATACTTGTACATAGTTGTTGTTCACAAAAGAGTTATTGTTATGAGCCATCTGTTGAGAGGCTCAGTTAAATTTCATACTGTTAACTGGATATGGTATCACGAGTTATACGGTGTGATTGGTGTGGCTGGTATGAGTCTTACCCGGGATTCAAAATCCTTCCTTATTGTGTCAGATCTTCCGGGCACAGTATCCTAACTGAGGCTTGGAGGAGGGTCATGGTGGGAGGAGCCAGTGCACACCAGGTAGTCTAAAAGCTTTCTTTTAGTTGTGCCCAGACTCCTGCGGAGCCGCTATTCCCCATGGTCCTTACGGAGTTCCCAGCATCCACTACGGACTACGAGAAATAGAATTACCGGTGAGTAAATTCTTATTTTTTTCTCTGCAAAAATGCGTCTTAGATGCACAGTAATGTGACGCACAAGCAGCTTATGCAGATTAAAATGATATGCAGCATGCCTACATTCTGTGTGTCACTGCAACTGTATTTGCATACGAAATGCTATGCTACAGTGTTTTCTGTAGCATAGCAGTTTGGATGCCAATAGAAGCAAAATAAAAAGCAGAATATAGGCATGCTGCATATCATTTTAATCACCAGAAGCTGCTCGTACGTACTTTTACATTACTTTGGGTTTAAGACGTATTTTCGTGGAGAAAAAAATGCAATAATAGACACTCAGCGCTACACAGGACTATTTAGTGTAACTGTAGCAAGGATGTAAGAGAACACATCTGTATGTTGGACACATTGGTATGTGTCATTTTAGTTAATACAGTATTACAAATATCTTAGTGGTTCTAAGCCTAAGGGAAAAATGGTTCTTGCAAATTTCCTACCTGATTGTACGCACCCCTCTGTCTTTCTTTGCCCCCCTTTATGTCTTCGCAAGCAATGTGCTCACATAGCAATTCTGATCCATATAATACAGTGGGTAAATGTGGCCGCTTTTGTGGACGCATTTATTCCGCATTTATTCTGATAGTGGATTACACTTGCTGATTAGAGGCATGGCTTATCAACAAAGTAATTAGCAATGATTTTATATCTGACATTATAAGCACCAATACCGCTTGATGTTAATTATTTCTGTGTACAGATAGCGGACAAAAAAAAAAGCTGGGTCAGGGAGTGACATCAACTATACTGAAAGTGGGCTTCCGTACAGTCAGTACTGTAGCGTTATTTGCGCAGTTAGGAGGCCAGCATGGTCAGGGTTCACATGTAAAATAGTAAAATGCTGGGCTTCCCTTGTTAGCCCGGCTGAAGATGAGAACTGATTTTAAAAGAGGGGAAAATGTTGAGATATGTTTGGTAGGTATTACAGTGACCGAGATTGCTCAACTTGGTCATGTTTCGTGAGTATCCAATATATAACGGGGTGTCTGCGTGGAACAATCATCATCAACAAAGGACAACAGTGGGTGGAAGCACACACTCCTGGATAATGAAAGCTCTGCGGTAATCTGCAGTACAAGGTAAAATAAGGAGAGCTTCCATAGATCCGTTCCCTGCAGATCAGCATCAAAAATGATCCAGTAAGTGAGGTCTCGGTCTTATCATGTGCATCATCCATCCTTCATCATGTTCTCAACAATCAGATGTTTAGTACTGTCACCACGCCTGTACCCAGGTGAGCAGTTATGGGATATTCTGGAATGATGTCTGAGACCATTTTTCACGTCTGTTAAATGAGTGACATTCTTGCAGCCTCCCCCCTCCACAGTGTATACTGGCCGTATTGCTGTCACCATTAAGTGACTTTATTGGTGGGTTTCATTTGTCCACTCTCTGGATCTGAGCCCTGTCATCAATTGTAAAGAACTGTCAAAATCTCCTAACTAGTTACCACCTGCAAACGTCCCTATTCAGTGTATGAGTACCACGATGGGCAGACTGTGTAAATGTGTTGCACTTTTCCTTGACTGCTCCATGGCTTTGTAACAAGGCAGAGCAGAGAGACCCTACATATTGGTGAGCAGGATTAGGGAAAATTAAAATATATCCCTCTTGGATCCTGTTCCCTATACCTTCCCCTGGTCCCTTTCCTTTTTCCTGTAATCTCCTCTCCCCTCCCATGGTGTTCTGTGACCTGATGGCCTCCCCATGGGAACCTGTCCTACAATATACACCCCTCTCCTGACACCCTGTATTGTCTTCTGTGTATACAGTCCTCTCTTTAATGGCACCATCCACTCCTGGGCTCCTGACTGACATTCTGGGATTTGTCCCCTACGCAGGCCCCCTTCTTGTATCCTGACCTTTCCCCTGGGTTCCTGTCTTCTCATATCCTATACTCTTTAAAGGCACCCTGGCCTCTTTCTTGGGACCTGTCCCTTAATACATGGTCCTCTCCTGAATTACTGTCCTGTTCTACCTTCTCCATTGGCACCCTCCCCTTTCTCCTGAGATCCTGCCAGTCACCCTTCCCTTCTCTGCTGACATCTGTTTGCCTGATGTATGCCCCTTATCCTGATATATCCTCACCTCTGAAACCCTGTCCCTTTATCCTTCCATCTCACTTGGGATCTGTCCCATGATACACACTCCTCTCTAATACCATCTATTTTTGCACCCTCCCCTGGGATCCTCTCTCCACTGATACACAAAAACAGACAGAAGAAATATATTTCTTCTATCTGGTATATTTATGACATGACACTGAAAAACTGTTCTTACATTTAAAAAAAAAAATGAACAAGAAAGGAAAAAAAAAGCACAATAAACACTGTCTCTATAGTGCTACAACCAGTAAGATCATAGACAATGACCACTTCAGCATCTGTGCTGAGATATGAATGCATCGCTTGTGCGTCCTGTTTACAGTTGCCATGTGCAGATCCAGTATAATAAATCGTATCTAGAAATATTAGGGGTAGCTTTCCTTAACATGCTGAGCGACTGGAGGGGAGTACAAGCTGCCTAGGAGTTTGTTAGAGCTGTAGGGGTATATGTACTAAAGTTTTGGTTTATAGAAGTGGAGATGTTGCCTATAGCAACCAATCCGACTAGCTGTTGTCTTCAAGAAGGTGCTAGATAAGTAGAATATGATTGGTTGCTCAAGCCTTAGAGAGTGATACATTTCACGGTGATAAAGTTCCAGCCAATCAGCTCCTAACTGCTATGTTACTGGCTGTTTGAAAAATGACAGGAGCTGATTGGTTGGTACTTTATCACCATGACATTTATCACTCTCCAAGGCTTGATAAATCTGGGCCAGTGTCTGCAGTGCAAACAAAGCAGGTCGAACCTAAAACTACGAACCCGTCAGCTTTAAAAACATGCAAACAAAAAAGTTGTATAAAAGACGTAATAACAGAGGGAATTCTGCGTCGGTGCCGTCAATGTCATCTTGGTTTATCAGAGGTTTTTCACAAATTGACAGAAAACCAATATTTACTGGTTTACTCATTGCACTATCCTCTTAATACCGACTTGTGATAGAAATCAGATCACTATATACAGAACTCAGAGGCGGGTGTCTTACGTGGGGAAGGCGATGGGTTAAGTAATCAGCCCAGCCATATTTGATGTGAGCTCTAGTAGTAACCCTGAGGGCACAGCTAGAGGAGTGCCCGCTCTGGAAGACTAACTTCCCTATTTTGTAAGCGAGATTACCGGGGCCTACATCCGTACCGCGTGCTTTGTGTAGCATGGTGGAACGGTTGTCATGGTAACTGTCAGAACATGTGAGCTCTGGGCATCTTCCAGAGAGATGGGTGAAGATCTTCTGCATTTGCTGCAGGGAGTTAACCCTTGTGCCAATTGAAGACTGTTCACTGCCGGGCGGGCACGTCCCTCTGCAGTAAGTAATGCAACGGCCTTACTTGTAATAAGACTGGCATACTTTCATGATATGTCTTTTTTGTGTGCAAAACCTGAATTGCAGGTTTGCAGCAGATGGGCCTATTTACTGTAGTATGCACAGCACAATCTAAAATATTCCATATATATATATATACATATATATATGTGTGTAATTCTCAAATAAAGCTGCCCACACAGAGAAGTTCCATTTCCTCAGGCTGGTTAATGAGTGATTCTGCCATTGGCACTTCGCTGATGTGTGTACATGCTTTTAGTTCTCAGTTGTTTGGCTGATCACATCATTATTTAGGTTCCTATAGCACCACCATTTAATGCAATGCTGTACAGCGAATGTGTCGTTCACATCAGCCCCTGCCCCATTGGAGCTTACAGTCTAAACTCCCTAACATGAAAGGGTGCACATACTGTACACCCTACGGTTAATTTTACCAGTGTAGGAAAGTGGGAGTAAACCTAAGCAAACCTTGGGAGCACATACAATCTCAACACCAATAGGGAATTAAAGTTGTGACCCCAGTTCTGTTATGACCCCAGTTAGCAATGCTAACTACTGTGCTGCTCACTGTATGTTCCCGATTATGTGCGGTCTGGGATGACAGATCACTTAACAAAACAAAAAAACACAACCTTGCTGGTAGCTGGAATGTATGGACTAGTTAAATCGTTGACAATGAAAACGCCATCATAAAGTAATTTCTACAATTATTAGCCAGTGCTTCTCCTGAAGAAGACATAAAGGGGAGCTGTATCAAACTACGGAGAGAGATATTGTACTAACCAATCGGCTCCCAATTAATTTTCAAACACTGCCTGTAAAATGACAGATGCTGATTGGCTGACACTTTAACTCTTCAAGGTTTGATACAACTCCCCCACAGTATAAAATAAGGTTATTTAATTAGAAGTGAAGTGCCAGAGAAATGGTCAGAAGACGGCATTGTACATTTCCTCCTGCGCCCAACAAAGTTATACAGAAAAACGTGCAATATTATTATACTGTAATTCCCTGGTTGCACTGTGACTGAATAGTGTAATATTTCCTGATCTGACAATACCATTTTTGGGTACTGATACAGAATACCAAAGTCTTAGGGGGAAATTCTATTCTGTGCTATGCGTAGTCACCAAGTATTGCGCACCTCACCAAGAATTCTAGAGCACCATGGGCCGGATGTAGTCCGAGCAGTCATTTACAAGGCATGGTTTTGCTTTCTAAATGATTGCTGCTTTACAAAAACATCAGAGTTCAGCCAGGAACCCGCACCAACGGCCAACTCTAACTTCCTTATATCTTGCCCTAAGACTGCCCATTTCCCTGCTCATACCTCTATGGAGCGCTATACCATACCTCCCATCTGTCATGATTTTCGCGGGACAATCCCGTTCTTTTGGGATTGGGCCGCAGTGTCCCGGGGGTGCATGTGCACAGCGTCTATTCACGGTAGACAGAGGGTCTGGGGGAATGCCAGCAGCTCACAGAGCGCTGGATATTGCCCTATAGTGATGGGAAATTGGGGCGTGGCACTCCCACAAAGCCACACCCTCTTTTCTATAGGGCGCACCCCCAAATCAGCCACGCAGTCCTGTGTTCTCATCTCCCGATGTTGGGAGGTATGCTGCATTAAAATGTAAAGCAAGCATACTTCCTGCCTTTACAAGTTTTATGTTTGGGTGACAAAGTGTATGCGTGTAGCAGTGTGTGATGAAAGGCTTCAGGTGGCAGCTGATGTATTTATTTGCCATCATCATCTTCACAAACATCCAAAAAGTTGGAAGATCCAAAGCTAAGTTGCAAATAAAAAATAAAATTGTATTACAAAATGGCAGCATGCTGCAAATTCCATCCATCCCTCTCCTGTCGCACTGCCTACCGAATAACAGAGCATGTTCACTTCTTCCCTCCTGCAGAAGGACAAGAGAGATACGTCTAACTTTGACAAGGAATTCACCCGCCAACCCGTGGAGCTCACCCCCACGGACAAACTCTTTATCATGAACCTGGATCAGAACGAGTTTGCCGGATTCTCATACACAAACCCGGAGTTTGTCATCAGTGTGTAGCAGGAGGATGAGTCTCTTATTTCACATACAGGAAGTCTGCATCCCCAAGTATGACCAGATGGATTAGGCCTTGCTGTTAATTCCGGTGATGATGTGGTGCAGGACCCTTGGCCAGATAAGTAGGTCACTATTGCGGGCTACATATTCCATTTTTATATGCAATGAAGGTAGGCCTGTCCAAACTCCAGAAACTGGACAGCTAGGACGCCTCAAAATTGACTACACTCACCTAGTGTCTGGCTCTTCAAAAATGGAAGTCGTTTCCCAGACATACCTGTATCTGATACACACACACATATACAGGGGTGGAATATGGGTAGGAGTCTAGCAGTGATGTTCTAGTCCAGTGGTTCCCAAACTGGATGCTGGGGTGCCCTGCGTTGGTACTCCAGGACCATTTGAGATTTTTTTTTTATGGTCCGTGTAATTGGCGAAATCAGTGCTTCTGGATTCCAATCATAAGATATGTGGAAAAATAGGTCAGAATTCAATTGTTTATCACACCCAATCTCCCATCTAAATTGACAGGAGATCATGGGATGATATTGAAATGTGTTGTGGGTTTTTATTTTTGTACAGATCGCGCCCAGCACTGGGAGCTGAAATGTGTCTCCCTGCGGCTCATTGCACCCAAACAGAGCAGCAATTGGGGTGCTCTGTTGGGAGCCATCTAGTGGCAGCTGCTGGGAAAAACAACTGAATTTCCCCCATAGAAGTGAATCCTGTCCAGCACCACATAACTGAACCTCAGGATGACCTTTAAACACAATTCAGTTAATTTTTTTTCTCTGAATTTCTCAATAAGAAACCTACAGGGTGCTGTGATTACAGTTGTGATACTCTAGGGCAGTGCTTTCTAACCGTGGTCCTCAAGTACCCCCAACAGTCCATATTTTCCAGGTCTCACAGGATTGCGAGTGAAATTATTTGCTCCACCTGCGGGTCTTTTAAAATGTGTCAGTACGTAATGAATACACCTGTTCAACCGCTAGGTGACCTAGAAAACATGATCTGTTGGGGGTCCTTGAGGAACGAGGTTGGGAACCACAGGGCGCAGTGTTTCAGAAAAGTTTGGGAGCCACTGTTCTAGTCCCTTGCTCTGAAAAGCGCAGAATGCGGAGAATCTCCCCTCCGAACTCTGTAGCGGCCGCACCCATGGTAGTTTTGCCACTGTATGCACACATATTTGTATATGCAAATACATTTATATGATAGGGGTTTTTTAGAGGCTGGAATGCAGAACATTAATCTCATGTGAAAATAACTCTGCAGATCCCACTTGTAATTAGTGAGACGCTGCAGCTGCTGAGTGGGGTCATTTCTATAATACATCTTCAGGTATTCAAGAAGCAATTTAAGCATATATATGTATGGGGTTGGGTATGGTATGCCGGCTGCCGGGAGCGTAACAAAGCCCCTTGCGGGCTCGCTGCACTCAGCACAGGTTCTATTCCCACTCTATGGGTGTCGTAGACACCTACGAGTGGGAATAGACCCTTGTGGGTTGCCATTCCAACTGGCAGTGTTTTTAGCGTTCAGGATCCCGGGGTCGGCATGCTGACCGCCGGGATCCCAAGCACCGGTAACATAACCGCATCCTATATATATATAGCATATACTGTGTGTGTGTATGAGTATATATATATATGTATGTATTTTATTTAATTTTTATTTTTTGTGTGTGTGTATATATATATATATATATATATATATATATATATATATATATATATATATATACACACACACACACAGATACATATAATATATATTTTCTTTTTCCTAAGCTTATAGTCTGTGTATCATTCATTGGCAGTACGGATGGTGTAATGGCTAGCATTACTGCCTCACAGCACTAAGGTCATGGGTTCAATTCCCACAAACTGTGGAGTTTGTATGTTCTCCCCGTACTTGCGTGGGTTTCCTCCGGGTACTCCGGTTTCCTCCCACAATCCAAAAATATACTGGTAGGTTAATTGGCTTCTGACAAAATTAACCCTAGTATGACTGTGTGCGCGTATAAATGTGCTAGGGAATATAGATTGTAAGCTCCACTGGGGCAGGGACTGATGTGATTGGCCAAATATTCTCTGTAAAGCGCTGCGGAATATGTGTGCGCTATATAAATAACTGGTAATAAATAAATAAATGTAGACTACAATCCTAGCTTCGGTCATCTTTGATCCTATGAAACTGTACAGTCCTACTTCTGTGATAACAGGATCCTGAAATCGTGAAAGCAACATGACATTTTTAGGTTAGTGTTTTTTAAAACAAAAATAACAAAATAACGTAGGTTTAATAAAGTGAAATGTCTGCATGTTTTTTTTGTTATCCACTAGTAGGAGTTATTTATTTTTCTCACCTATTTATTGCATATTCCATATATTTTACCTCACTTACTGCATACCTGTACTAGATAAAGCAATGATTGTCATGTAAACATTATAATTAAATATAAAATGATTATATTTTTATAGTACATGAAAGTAATTGTGTCATCACCAAGAAAAGCCACGTGTGCATAGAACAGCTAACAAACAGTCCTCCTTTCATATTAAGACCATTGGTGGCCAGTGTTCTAGTTCTAGAAGCATCAAAGTGGAGAGAGTACAAACCAATCAGCTCCCAACTGCCATGTGTCAGGCTGTCTGTGAAAAATGACAAACATGTGTTTGGTACTTTTTTGTCTCTCCACTTTATCACTCTCCAAGCATTGTTGCATCTCCCACTATGAATTTAGTGAGTAACCTGATTACTAATATTAATGATAGACAATCAATGTACTAAGAATCGGTCATCACAGAGTTATGTCCTTACTAATATTAATGAGATAGTATCACAGTACTAAGAGTCAGTGAGATCATGGAGTCGCTTCCTGACTGATGTTAATGAGACAGCCTATCAATGTACTAAGAACTAAGGGTGACTTTGACTAATATTAATGAGAGAGCCTACCAATGTATTAAGAACAATGGGGCAATGTATAAAATCTTGGGGCAAGATAAAGTGGAGAGAGAGAAAGTACCAACCAACTAGCTGTCCATTTTCCAGTATGATGTAAAATGTCAGAAGCTGACTGCTCTGTACTTTAGCTCGGTGAAGTGATAAAGTGGAAGGTGATAAAGGACCAGCCAATCAGATCCTAACTACCATATCACAGGCTGGGTTTGAAAAATGACAGTTAGGAGCTGATTGGCTGGTCCATTATCACCTTCCAATTTATCACTCCACTGAGCTTATATAAATCTGCCCCTTTATCTCTCTCCAAGACCAGATTTCATGAATCCCACCCCACCCCCCTCCCAGAAAGAAAAAAAAATCCTCGCCCTAAAATCCACCCCCAATGAGATCAGAGTCATTTCCTGGCTAATATTAGTGCTACCGCCTATCAATGTACTAAGAACCAGACATGGCACTTCATTACTAATGAGGTAATATTGAATTAACTGTCAATGTATTAAAATCAGATTATATATGTATTTCATTTTTAACCGTCATTAGTCTCGAGGTCCTAGACAGAATACATAGCCTGCATTCCCATGAATATTGTTTCAGCCAATAAGAAATCTGCCGACACTGTTTGAGAACATGATTCCTGTGTAGATTACCATTTCATTTTCCTCTTTGATGTGGCCCTTATGGTCCAAATTCTTTTTATGATCCCAGAATTCCTTGTGGAATCTGTCTCATCCTTGTCATCTGCATAGACTGCCACTGGCACGAAGAGAGGCTACTGCCAAAATAGAACAAGGAAATAGATAACAATGGTTTATAATTGAAAAATAAGTAGAGGGGAAAATACCTAAAATTACAGGTAGTTGTTATGCAGGATTAAATCTGGCAAAGTAAATTCATTGTGACAGATCCTCTTTGGGGCCAATGTAATAAAGGCAGCGATAGTTCCACTGGTGCCTAGTAACTAATGAAACCCTATCTTATTAGGAGAGATCACAAATGTCTGAACCATACAGACATAATTATCTCCGTACTAACATGTATTTCATTCTCGCTGAGCTGTTTCAGATCAGACCAGCTCCAAGGTCATTCAGTATAAAATAAGAACACTGGGAGCTTTTTGTTGTGGATTTCTCTAGATTTGCCATTTATGGAAAAGCTGATGATTGTAGACTAGAGGGAGGCAATTTATGGCTTGCAAGCTGTTATGGGACTGTAAGTCCCAGCATGCCCTGGATGGATTGTGGTTTAACAGCAGTTGGGAGAGCCGCATATATATTGATTCAACTCTTTCTATCATTCTGAAACTGGCAGGACAAGTTGGGACTTGAATGTTGCTTAATAATATTATTGTAGCTTTAAAAAAACAAAAGAAGTTGATGGAGCATCGGCTATGATGAAATGTTTAAAATAATTGAATTTTATTCTGAGTCATTTTATCTGCACTTGGAATTAAATATAGCAAAAGGATTTAGCGATAATCTTATTTGGTATTCTGAGGTGTCGGTTAGTATAATTAGAATTATTTTGAGGGCATCCAGGGATTACTGGCAGTTCTTTTTGACGCAATACTGTTTTAGTGGGATGCGTTCGGCATCCCATTTGTCAGGATGCCGGCGGTCATGTGACCGACGCTGGAATCCTGACACATCTCAGGGGACCGGCGCCGGATCACCGACAGTTGTCATCCTGAAGTTGAATATCCGGGTATGGGTTAGGGACAGGGCCCGGGGGGAGGTTAGGCACTAGGGGGACGCAGGGCTGTTTCTAGCCAATTTACCTCCCAGTGCGTCCCGCCCCTTTCATAGATCTAAAACATGCGCGCGTGCTCCCGACATGGGGGCGTGGCCTTGATGAAATGGGCTAGGCCTCGTTTAAAATGGGCGTGGTCTTGCCTGAAAAGACTACCTTACACCACAGTTTTTGACCCTGCACGCTGCATCAACAGATCACGGCCACCACAGAGGAAAATAAATAAATTCCAGCATAATAAGCCCCACACAGTAATGCCCCCTGCACACACTGCAGTGCCCTTGATACATTATGCCCTACAGTAAAGCTTGTAATTACTTTTAAATTACCTGCTTGTTGCCAAGGGTTACACGTGCTGGGTGTCATTCTGGTTGCCAGGGGTTTCATGCTCTTGGATCTGTGTTGGTTGCCAGGGGTTGCATGTTCTGGGATCCGTGCTGGTTACCAGGGGTTGCATGCTCTGGGATTCATGCTGGTTTCCAGGGGTTGCATGCTCTGGGATCCATGCTGGTTGCCAGGGGTTTCATGCTATGGGATCCGTGCTGGTTACCAGGGGTTGCATGCTCTGGGATCCGTGCTGGTTACCAGGGGTTGCATGCTCTGGGATCCATGCTGGTTGCCAGGGGTTTCATGCTCTGGGACGGGTGTCATGATCATTGCCAGGGCTGTGTAATGCTTGTTGCCAGGGCTATGTAGTGCAAGTTGTCTCAGGTGTGTACAGCGCCTGCCAGCATCTCCCCCTCTCCTCCCGCCCGCCAGTCAGGTGGTGCTGCTGCGTGTCATGGTGCTCCCCCTCCCCGTCATTACTACTCTGCTCGTGATGTCACAACGCAAACGCGTCATTACGCGAAACTCCTCTCCCAAACGGAGTAGTAATGACAGGGAGGAGGGGGGCACCATAAAACACCTCAAGTGCCGCAGCGGGCGCACCGTGCGACCGCACGCGTCACCCGCCGCAAGAAACGGCACTGGGGAAACGGAACGGGGGACTGAGCGCTCACTAACAGGTGATGCCTGGTGGGTGGGGGCTTGCAGACGCTCACAGGGGTACCCAATTCCCCTGTGGTAAGTAATATGGTGCAGAGGGAGGGGTTAGCCCTTGCCGGCACCCCCCAAAGGTTAGAGGGGGGGGGTTGATAGACTTAACCCTCCTGTCGGGTTGCTGCTGTCAGTCATGTGATCCCAACTACCGGCATATAGTATGTATTCCATTTTAGTGTACTGGAATTTGTTCTGATAACCATCATCAGTACTGCACGGTCTTCTCTGCAAAAAAAAACCCACAGTTTTAGTAACTGCAGAACCTTACCACAAGATGGCAATGTGGAGCTTTCCATCCAAACCACACATTTGCTGTGCAGTATAGTTTGTGAGCTATACTAGAGCAAGAATTTGTATGCACCACTTTTCATTTTCCGTTTACAATTTGCGTATATTCAAAAAAAAAATGTGATTTGGGTTTTTACAGAAAGTGTGGAATGCTGAGCACACAAATCCTGAGCATGCTTTGGTAAAACTTCTTTTCAATAGAGCACTTCTGGCAAAATCCTGGTTGTTTGACCAGTAAAAAACAATTGCTGCATTTAATCCTACAGATGTGTCCCCATACATCTTTGCTGCAGTCGCGCTAAACCGCCCCTCTCGGCACGCCAGGTCGCGTGAGAATCTTCTAGCGCCAGGTGTCTCTTATTTTTGTTGCCAAAAATGTGTTTCAGTCATAATGCAATGCAACTAGGACACACGAGGAGACTGTGCTGTAATGTGATACAGGTTGAGTATCCCATATCCAAATATTCCGAAATACGGAATATTCCGAAATACGGACTTTTTTGAGTGAGAGTGAGATAGTGAAAACTTTGTTTTTTGATGGCTTAACGTACACAAACTTTGTTTAATACACAAAGTTATTAAAAATATTGTATTAAATGACCTTCAGGCTGTGTGTATAAGGTGTATATGAAACATAAATGAATTGTGTGAATGTAGACACACTTTGTTTAATGCACAAAGTTATAAAAAAATATTGGCTAAAATGACCTTCAGGCTGTGTGTATAAGGTGTATATGTAACATAAATGCATTCTGTGCTTAGATTTAGGTCCCATCACCATGATATCTCATTATGGTATGCAATTATTCCAAAATACGGAAAAATCCCATATCCAAAATACGTCTGGTCCCAAGCATTTTGGATAAGGGAGACTCAACCTGTACACAGTATGACACTTGTATGTGTGTGTGTGTGTGTGCGACTGAGTCTCTGAATCTACACAAAGTGCTACAATGTAGCAGCTGCAGCTTTTTTTCCAATACAAGTTCTGTTCTGCTCCGTACACAGACTCGGTCACACACAATATACATACAGGTTGAGTATCCCAAATCCAAATATTCCGAAATACGGAATATTCCGAAATACGGACTTTTTTTAGTGAGAGTGAGATAGTGAAAACTTTGTTTTTTGATGGCTCAATGTACACAAACTTTGTTTAATACATAAAGTTATTAAAAATATTGTATTAAATGACCTTCAGGCTGTGTATATAAGGTGTATATGAAACATAAATGAATTGTGTGGATGTAGATACACTTTGTTTAATGCACAAAGTTACAAAAAATATTGGCTAAAATGACCTTCAGGCTGTGTGTATAAGGTGTATATGTAACATAAATGCATTCTGTGCTTAGACTTGGGTCCCATCACCATGTTCTCTCATTATGGTATGCAGTTATTCCAAAATACGGAAAAATCCGACATCCAAAATACCTCTGGTCCCAAGCATTTTGGATAAGGGATACTCAACCTGTTTATCACATTAATCAGCACAGTCTCCTCATGCGTCCTACAGCAGCTGGATTGTGTTGTGAGTAAGACACATTGTTGCCAAAAAAAGACGCTTAATGTTAGCAGAGTTGCACGTGATCTGGCGGCTGACTCACACCAGGCGTCTCCCGCTGTGTGGCGTATTTAGGCTGGATGTATAAGGACGCATCTCTGTGTCTAAATTGCTGATATATATGCACTTTTGCCAAATTTACAGTCCATTACATTTGCCCCCATCTGTCAGGATATGGTGGAATTTGTAGTTTAGCAAAAGGTGTAGTGCCACAAGGTGCCTGACCCATCCATATATTACATGAATGAACAACAGTTGATACTAGCTTTTCACATCTGTGCTTGTGCTATATTCAACAGAGGCAGAACTTAAAAGCATAACTCAAATTTACACACTCCGTGTATTTCTATGTAGGGCATGTACTAAAGTGTGAATTACAAACTTACACACTCCATGTATTTCCATGTAGGACATTTACCAAAGTGCGAATTACAAATTTACACTCTCCATGTATCTCTATGTAGGACATTTACTAAAGTGCGAATTACAAATTTACACTCTCCATATAGGACATTTACTAAAGTGCGAATTACAAACTTACACACTCCATGTATCTCCATGTAGGACATTTACTAAAGTGCGAATTACAAACTTACACACTACATGTACCTCTATGTAGGACATTTACCAAAGTGCGAATTACAAATTTACACACTCCATGTATCTCCATGTAGGACATTTACTAAAGTGCGAATTACAAATTTACACACTCCATGTATCTCCATATAGGACATGTACTAAAGTGCGAATTACAAATTTACACTCTCCATATAGGACATTTACTAAAGTGCGAATTACAAACTTACACACTCCATGTATCTCTATGTAGGACATTTACTAAAGTGCGAATTACAAATTTACACTCTCCATATAGGACATTTACTAAAGTGCGAATTACAAATTTACACACTCCATGTATCTCCATATAGGACATGTACTAAAGTGCGAATTACAAATTTACACTCTCCATATAGGACATTTACTAAAGTGCGAATTACAAACTTACACACTCCATGTATCTCTATGTAGGACATTTACTAAAGTGCGAATTACAAATTTACACACTCCATGTAGGACATGTACTAAAGTGCGAATTACAAATTTACACTCTCCATATAGGACATTTACTAAAGTGCGAATTACAAACTTACACACTCCATGTATCTCCATGTAGGACATTTACTAAAGTGCGAATTACAAATTTACACTCTCCATATAGGACATTTACTAAAGTGCGAATTACAAACTTACACACTCCATGTATCTCCATGTAGGACATTTACTAAAGTGCGAATTACAAACTTACACACTCCATGTACCTCTATGTAGGACATTTACCAAAGTGCGAATTACAAATTTACACACTCCATGTATCTCCATGTAGGACATTTACTAAAGTACGAATTACAAACTTACACACTCCATGTATCTCTATGTAGGACATTTACCAAAGTGCGAATTACAAATTTACACACTCCATGTATCTCTATGTAGGACATTTACTAAAGTGCGAATTACAAATTTACACACTCCATGTATCTCTATGTAGGACATTTACCAAAGTGCGAATTACAAACTTACACACTCCATGTATCTCTATGTAGGACATTTACTAAAGTGCGAATTACAAATTTACACACTCCATGTAGGACATGTACTAAAGTGCGAATTACAAATTTACACACTCCATGTATCTCTATGTAGGACATTTACCAAAGTGCGAATTACAAATTTACACACTCCATGTATCTCTATGTAGGACATTTACTAAAGTGCGAATTACAAATTTACACACTCCATGTAGGACATGTACTAAAGTGCGAATTACAAATTTACACACTCCATGTATCTCCATGTAGGACATTTACTAAAGTGCGAATTACAAATTTAAATATATACAAGTACTCTCTCTTAGCAAATAAGAGTGCCCCTGTAGAATAAATATTTAACAGTGTCCTCTCTAATCAATAACTAATAGTGCCCCTGCAAAATAAAATTATAATAGTGCCCTCTCTAATCTAATATAGAATAGTGCCCAAGTAGAATAAATATATAATAGTGTCCTCTCTAATCAATAACTAATAGTACCCCTGCAGAATAAATTGTGGTGAGAGGACTTGTGTCTCACCACAATTGCCCACATTCTGGTGGAATCAGCTCCCTCCAAGGGAGAAGAAAACAAGGCCTGCACATTCTGCACCTGTAGTGGAAGTTTATAATTCCAGGCTTTCTAAATTACACAGCTGTAGCTGGAGATACAGAGGTCCAGGTTTTCCCGCTCACCCAGAGACAGCAGGTGAGGGAGGGGGGTTTAAAAATCCCTCTTACCTACAATGCATTGCGCTGATGCCTGTTAGTAGGCCAGTGAGTGTATAGTACCATGGACTGTGGAAATTGGCCGTGCCAGGACAGCATGGCATGTGTAGCTGCATGCCACTGCAGCAGAATGACTTGTGAGCATGGGAAGTGCTAGGACCTTTTATGTTTGTCTGTTTATTTTCTCTTTGTACCTGTGTGACCAGGCCCAAGCATGAGTATGCTGTGCTACAGTGTCAGATGCCAGTAAAGACACTGGTTGTCACTGGAAAACCTGCCTGCGAGTCCTTATTTCAGTACCCGTGTTACAAAATATATAATAGTACCCCCTCTAATCAATAACTAATAGTGCCCCTGCATAATAAATATATAATAGTGTCCTCTCTAATTACCCCTGCAGCATAAATATATACAAGTGCTCTCTCTTAGCAAATAGTACCCCTGCAGAATAAATATATAATAGTACCCCCTCTAATCAATAACTAATAGTGCCCCTGCACAATAAATAGATAATAGTTTCCTCACTAATCAATTAACTAATACTGCATTCATAGAATAAATCTATAATGGTGCCCCTACAGAATAAATACATAATAGTGCCCTCTCAAATCAAGCAATAGTACCCCCACAGAAAAAAACATTCTCAAAATGGCTGACCCAAGTATGTATGGACATTAGAGGCACTGTAACATGGCTAGTTGGATCTATCCATGTTTCTGTCTGTTGGCTGTAGCTATTGGAAAGTAGATAAAGGGGCCTAAATTTCCCTTCCCACATCTACAGATACAAACAACCTGTATCCTCTGCTCTTCAGACAGGGATAACTTATTATTTATTGATTGCTGACCCTAGTTTGAAGAGGGATTGTATATTTTAGCTTTCCCACAATTTTATAGGCTAATAAATATCCTTTAGTGTTGTAGATCAAAGTTAATTGGTTAATCACTGCTTAATTAGAAAAATTTCAACACACTGTATTATCAGCAGTCTTCAAGGACGTACTTTGTCTACCATCCCTGCTCAACCCTTATACAGTCAGTTTAAAAAGTATTGACTTAATGTTTTCGTGCATCTCATGAGTAATGGGTTATAACTTCCAGCTCATATACTCAGCTAGAAGGACCGTATGCCTCAAACAGCTATTTAACGATTTCTGGATGACTAAAGACGCTCAACTCTAAACCCTCAATCAGCTTTGCCTTAGGGCCATCCCACCTTGGGACTTGTAGGATAGAGATGTAGGAGGCTGATGGGATCTCGTAATCTGTAAATAAACTGTGGTCAACAGCAGAAGATTATATATCTAGTCACTGGCGGGTTCAAGGTTCAAAAATATAATAATATTGAATGCAACTGACTTCTTAATACACCTTTGGGATTTCAGGAAGCCCATGTCAGCTGTAGATATTATGGACAGTGACTTCTGAACTGAGCCTGCTCAAAATGTTTAAGCTGAGTGTCTGGGAAAAAAAAATTCAATACTGACCCTTTTCCTCTTAATGTGGCAATTAATTTTAGTGGACCAGGCTGCAAAGGATGAGCTGAATGGAAGTGACAACAATCCTTTTTGTAGGTCTTTTTATCAGCTAGGTTACACTCAACGGATGGTGCTGCACTCAATTATTTGTGTGCTGAATGTCAGAGGTAGGTGTAGATCACTGGGGATTTCTTGAGAGCTTCCCACCCTAAATTCTGATGTAGGACAACTGTGTGATTGTACCGTTCCCTCTGTAGAGTGCCAAATCGGAGTAATTTAAATAATCCATTGAGTTTAGAAATCATATTGCTCCTTGAACTGCAGCAGCTCACTTAGAAACAACCTCCTAGACTGTGCAGCTATACTATCTATTTACCATTTGCTAGATCACATCCGGGTAATAGCAGGACCCTTATTAGAAGTGGCAGCCACCCTCTGCCAATAAGCCTATCTACTTAGCACTGCCCACATGGTTCCTGGTGAAAGGATATTATCTAGAAACTGAAATAAACTCCAGGTTCCTCAAACTGTCAGGATAAAGGCAAAAAGACTCCAGACTGTTGTGATTCCGGGAACCAGTAGACTTGAACTTTGTTGTGAGTGAGGCTTATGAGAGGGAACCTCAGATGAGCCATTTGTAATAGTTAATGAAGTCCAAAAAATGTTTCACTCCCTTGACATCCAGTAAGTCTGTGAGTGTGATGATGTGAGGCAGGAACTGCTTAATTGTAACTTCAAAAGTACTCTTCTCAAGTCTACCAAATAAGATATATTGTCTGAGACGAGTTTTCTGATGCACTTTTTCAGATTCTCCAAGATATTTTCATCCAGAACTTTTGAGTTCTGGCTGAGACCAAGAATAGGGCTTTACAAAAGGAATATGAGGTTCAGGCAATAAATAGAGTAAATAGTCATAAGGTCAGTTGTTTGGTAACTTATCTAAAGATTTTTGCCGATAACCTTTTTCTAGTACATCAGGCAACAGAGAGGGAACAAAGCAGAATGCAAAGCGTTTGGCAAGGTAGAGAAGGCTTGAAAAACATCTAGAAATTATTTTTTCCAGTTCTTCCAAATACACACATACAAGTTAATTTTAAATTTACTTGCATTCATTGAAACTAATGTTTCAATGAATGCACTTCATTGCATTCTGTTGCATATTCCACTGCTGGTTGCCATGGTATGTGTGTTAGGAATTCCTCAGCTTCCCAGGGCCTCGTCCATAATGTAAGGAACAAACCCATCTTTAACGAATCTGTGAAGAACATTCTGCTCTTTATCTAGAAAATAGGATGAAACGGAGGCAAAAATGGTCGGTACTGGGCCCTTTCACCCTTAAGTCTTTCTAGCATTGGAACCTGGGTCTTGGCGCTGGTTTGGTGGGGGCTGCAAGTGATTTATCTGCATTTCTTGAATGCTAATGCACTTGACCTGGATCTGAGATTGCTTTGGAGACTCAAACTAAGGAGTTTGCAAGATATGGCTGTAATAGGCAAGGAAGGCAGACAAACGCCAATTTAAGGACAGTGCATAGTGTCAATAGGTTGACAGGGTAAAAATGTCGACTTAGGTCAAGTTGGTCAGAAGGTCAACATGCAAATGGTTGACACATGTTTTTTTATTATTCTTTTAATCCTAACCCTCCCTCTGGTGCCCAAACCTGCGCCAACTGCCTAAATCTAACCATCCTCTTTGTCAACCTAACCTTAAAGCAAACCCCTAACCCTAAAACTCATGAAAAACCATGTGTCCACCTTTTTTTTCACACTTTCATTTGAAACTTGTGGGAAGTCAATATGTTCAAAGCTGTATATACGAGAAATATTGAATTATATCAATTGGCAAAGCTTTTTTTTTACTATTTGTATCACCTCCAAAATATTAATGTGAATCTGTTACCACGCACAATTACTGACATCACTAAGGCATGAGACACGTTGGACTCCGTGTCTCAATGATGTCACTGGTTCTTAGTGAGGTGAGGTTGAATATTAGTTTAGCCCACCAAAGGGGCCATGTCCCCCCTTGTGTACATACAAGGCCAGTGGTCCTTCCTTTCAGCCACACACATTATATGTGTGTATGGCATTATTGACAGCTTGGCGCAAGGAAGTTCCCTGCAACCAGGGCTGCTCTGGTTGTTTGGTTCAACCGAATAGCCACCAGACATGTGATAGACTTGGTCATGGTATATATAGCCAAATCCACTAAACATCCCGCCTCCCTGTTGATCGCCTCTAAAGTTAAGGCCCTGTGTAAATCTCTGTACCATGTGCTGAAACTGGCCACGGCACCTTAGAGTATAAGATTTTTTTCACGGTACACCTAGGCCAAAAGTTTCTTATTGAGTAATTTAAACATTTTTGTAAATTCAACAAATTGTGTTTATATTTAATCTTTCAGTTCAGTTATGTGGCGAGAAACAGGATTTGCTTCTGTTTGTCCACATAGTTGTAACTGTAAGCCACAAGCACTGGTTTTGCCTATTACATTGACCAGAAAGAATTTGAATTGGTCCTGGACCACCAACCCAGGGCACCCCTGAAAGTGCCTCAAGGAACCCCATGGTGTCAGATTGGGAACGACTGTGCTAGACCTTTGCTCATACATCAGTCTACAGCAGGGCTGGCCAAACCAGTCCTCGAGATCTACCAACAGTTCACATTTTCCAGACCACCTAGCCGGTGCACAGGTGTAGTCATTACTAATTAAGATGTGCTGCATTCATTCCTAATTGACAATTCTACAGATCTCCAGGAGCCCTGGAAAACATGAACTGTTGGTAGATCTTGAGGACCGGTTTGGCCAGCCCTGGTCTACAGTATGTAGAGAATGAGACACTGGATGGTAGCAACCAGTCATACATTAGGGTTGTGGGATTCTCATACTCTCAAATGTTGTGCATTACTTTAAAGTTCCTCTTCAAGATTGACTGCACAATACATTATATAAAACAAAAAAGTCATTTTTCAGTAAACTTGGGCACCTCATGTAAAGTATTATGTTATAGTTAGTCAACTGAAAATTTTTTGCAAAAGTGGCTGGTAATGGTGGCTATGGGGATGGGGGGTTTGGAGCATTTTCAGATGTATATTTGAGACACAGCTCTCCTAGGAATACTGTACAGTGTGTGATATTAATGAAGAATATTACTTGGTACAGCACTATTAATTATGCAAGTAAAAACCTCAGTAAGCTGTGCCTACTTCTCAAGTTCAATGAAATTTTGACATTGTTTTACAAGGATTTAAGTGATTTTTGCACAGCAAGCTACAGTACTCCATACATCTGTCACGTCCCACTGCGCAACCCACTGCTGTAAAGTTTTTAATGGAACACTAGAATTCTAAGCACCAAACTTTCATTTCCTATGTGTAAAAACAGGCCCGATCAGCCCATACTTTGGTTGATCTATATTTTTCTGGGGTTCAGCTCACAAAACAAGCATTCAGCTTGATTAAAATTCCACAAATATGTCTTAATGACTGCACATTTCACTGTACACAGCTTTAAAATAAATTACGTGAACATGTGAGTCAGTCCATTTCGCTTATATTGATAAACATGGTCTAAACGATCGGTCAAAAAAAATCTTTCACATTTGGAAAATAACCCTAAAATTTTACAAGAGTGTATTTGTTGCCTGTAGGTTGCAGATGATTTATTTGTCACTTTGTAGACTGAGGTAAGCATCATTGTGGTCTGAGACAATATTTAGTCTATGGTGAGGACTCATCTTTGCAATCTCATCTGCTCTTAGGATATGAATGCTCATGTAAATTGGCTCAGTTCATGAAACGGCTGCCGCTCTAAGGTGACCAATTAGGGTGAATTAAAGCCAATTTTCGCCAATGTTGTAGCATGTATGTCCAGCCGAATATCCATTCCATCCATTCAAAATCTTATCCACTTGTACAGGATTGAGTCACATACGGTATGTGCATGTATGGAATTACTGACCAACTGGCACAAGGAAGTTCCCTGCAACCAGATTTGTTCTGGTTGTTTGGTTCAACCGAAGAGCCACCAGAAATGTGATAGCCTTGGTCATGGTATATGTAGCCAAATCCACTAGACATCTGGCCTCCCCATTGATGCCTCTAAAGTGAAGGCCCTGGGGGAGGCGGGAAAAAGCTCTCTGCACCCTGACCTGAAACTGGATATCCAGAGTAATTCCCGACAAGCCAATCTCTGTGCTATTTTTATTCCAATTAGTCTTGATTGTCTTAAATATTTTTTTTCTGCGTCGGAATGCTCATTAAATCCATATCCCCACTGCAAATTAATGTTTCACTAAAGTTGAAACGTCTTTCAGCATTGCAGCCCAGCACAGTTTCACTTCAGACCCTCCTAGTATACAAAAATGACCCTTCCAGTCATAGTAATTCAATGAGAAGCAGCAGGTTATTTAAATGTAATTAAGGATACCATGTGTACTGAGAGGAAATCCTATATAGAACAGCATTCTTTCCTATATAGAACAAAACTACACCAATGTACATCTCTTCGCTCATCTCAAAATATCTCCCAACCAGACCTCTCCGCTCTTCACAAGATCTACGTCTCTCATCCACACTCATTACTTGCTCTCATGCACGATTGCGGAATGCCCTACCATGTACAATAAGACTCTTCCCTAGTCTCCAAACCTTCAAATGTTCCCTGAATACTCACCTCTTCAGGAAAGCTTATCACATTCCAGAACCGCTTACTCAACCTTCATAAGCTTTCCTATCCGATTATATCCCCACTGTACAGTCCGCACATATCCTCCATATATTTTTTTCTTTCTTCACTTTCCCTTCTTTCTGACCATGGTTCATCATTGCTGTGATGTGATATCATGCAACTCGTCTAGAACCTTTGCAATCCAGTGGACAAATATGCAATAGTGCCTTTCCTTGTGTATCAATGCCTATTTCCCTATAGATTGAGAGCTTGCGAGCAGGGCCTTCCTACCTCTATGTCTGTTCGTTTATTACCCAGTTTTGTTTTATCACTGTGTCCAATTGTAAAGCGCTACAAAAGAAACTGATAATAAATAATAACTTAATAGGGATAATGATGGAAGGGAGGAGTAAGAGAAATGATAAGCAGGACACTGACTGGGTGGGACAGGATTACCTACATACAGTACACTTATTCTTCCAGGGGTCTTATGTAAGGTAGTGTGCATGAGAGATGTTCATCCCTAATGTAAGTGTCTAAAGAAATGTTATTGGCCCTTAAACACATTAGCTGCTCTGATAAGCTTGAATTGTATGAGCCTCTTAGGAGATCTGAGCGCTGCTGCCCCACATACAGTAACTATATAGTGTCTCTGAGTCACTGGTGATCACTGAATTTGCACACAGTTTATGTAAAGCTGTTCGTCACAGGAGGTTTAATGTGTACATTCATTTACCATCTACAGTGTTTTCTGTTTCCTGGCTTAGGAGTTGAAATGCACCCGTTATACAATGGTTTGTTGCAGCTGCAAAATATTATCCGATGGCAGCTTATAACATATGGTTTCAGTATCATGGTTGGCCTGAATTAAACCGCATTTGTAACAAACAACATTTCTCTTACGTCCTAAAGGATGCTAGGGTCCATTTTAGTACCATGGGGTATAGGCGGTTCCGCAGGAGCCTTTGGCACTTTAAGACTTTTCAACAGTGTGAACTGGCTCCTCCCTCTATGCCCCTCCTCCAGACCCCAGTTTAGAAAATGTGCCCAGGAGACTGGGTGCACACTAGTGGAGCTCTACAGAGCTTTGCTGGTAAAAGACTTTCTTAGGTTTTTTATTTTACAGGGAAGCTGCTGGCAACAGCTTCCCTGCTTCATGGGACTTAGGGGGGGAAGTAGGAACCAACTTCTCAATTAGTTAATGGTTCTGCTTCCGCTGACAGGACACCATTAGCTCCTGAAGGGTACTGAACACAGCCCAAGCCTGGCCAGCGTTCACAGCACTGCCGCCACCCCCTAACAGAGCCAGAAGTCAGAAGGCTGGTGAGTATGTTACCGGAGTCCTGCAGAGAGGGGATCCTCCGGTCATCGTTGGCGGCATACAGGTACACGCCATGTCTCAGCACAAGAGTGCAGAGCGCGGGGGGGCGCGCTCTGAGGGCATGTTTTAAAAAACCTTACTCTCACTGGCAAAAAGGGTACATACATGTACAGCTGCTGATGTACCATCCCCAGCCAGTATAAATATCACATTGCTGAATCGCGCCATTACAGAGGGGCGGGGCTTCTCAGATTTGCCAGAACACTCACTGGGCGCCATTTTCTCCTGCAGAAACGCCAGTGTGAAGCTTCTGAACGCTGTTTCTCATGACTACGCTGATACAAGTACAGGGTGTTACAGAAGGGGCAGAGAGTGTTCATTATAATTAGGTCTGTGGGCCTATTATTGGTATTTGCGCTGTAAGTGTGTAATATTTCCACTATTCATATAAGGCGCAGTGTGTGGACTGGCAAATCCCTCTGTGTCTCTCTGAAAGACTTTGGTGTGGGTCTGTCCCCAGTAGCTCCCCTGTGTGATAGGTGTGTGTGTGTGTGTGTGTGTGTGTGTGTGTGTGTGTGTGTGTGTACAAGTGTGTAACATGTCAGACATTGGGGAGGGTTCTTCCCAGGAAGAACCCATTTCAGATGCACAAGAGGGTAATATGGTGGCCCTTCCGTCTCAGAAGGAGCCGGAGTGGGTGAGAATGTTGCAAAAGAAAACGTCAATGCTTGCAAAGAAATGATCTGAGTCTGAACAACAGACTAAATATTGTAGGCAGTCTGTGGAGGATGCACTGTTTACTGACCCCTCCGTATCATCCACTAGGGTCCCATCCAGTTCCCAGAAAAGGTCTCTGGCCCAGATAATGCAAGGGGACACAGACACAGATTCCGACTCTGATGTCGACACTGGGGATTTGAGAGGGGTAGGACCCCAAATTAGCCAAAAGCATACAATGTATGATAGTTGCTATTAAGGAAGTGTTGGAGTTTCCTGAAACAACACTAATCCCAGAGGAAAAGGATTATTTTAAATTAAATAAAAAGCAGGTTGTAACTTTTCCTCCTTCAAAGGATTTGAATGCGTTCTTTGAAGAATCCTGGGCTAACCCTGAGAAGAAATTTACCCTTCCCAGAAGGATACGTGTAGCGTACCCTTTTCCTGAGGAAGACAGGCACAAATGGGAGACACCCCCAATGATAGACACCTCAGTTTCTCGGCTGTCTAAGAAAACTGTTTAAAGAAAAAACACCCAGCGCCAGCTGATATTTAAATATCTGCAGCCTCCAAAGTGGGTATGCTCCTCCCACAACAAGACAAAAAGGACTAAAAAGTTTTTTCCCCTCCCCACGAATGGAGAAAAGAAAAGGGGTAGAGGCGCTGATATGAAAATATTATTGATAAATACACAATATAACAATGTATATAGTTAATAGTTTATTTAAACAATAAAATTGTTATTATTAATATTTATATTAATACCGGCCGGTAAATACAATCAGATACATTTCCTTAAAATTAAGCAATTTAAAACAAATTCATTCCTGGATCTAAAGAATCCAGGAATGAATTTGTTTTAAATTGCTTAATTTTAAGGAAATGTATCTGATTGTATTTACCGGCCGGTATTAGTATAAATATTAATAATAACAATTTTATTGTTTAAATAAACTATTAACTATATACATTGTTATATTGTGTATTTATCAATAATATTTTCATATCAGCGCCTCTACCCCTTTTCTTTTCTCCATTCGTGGGGAGGGGAAAAAAACTTTTTAGTCCTTTTTGTCTAAGAAAACTGTTTTGCTTGCCCCTGGTTCAGCCACTTTAAAAGATCCAGCTGACCGTAAATTAGAAACAACCCTAAAATCCATATATATGGCTAACGGAACGGTGCTCAGGCCCACCATTGCTTGTGCGTGGGTGGGTAACGCTGCGGAAAAATGGTCTGACAACTTGCTTGTTAACATAGACACAGTTGACAGGGATGAAATAGTTCTAACTCTCGGCCAGACAAGCTGGATGCCATGATTTCAACAACTACATCAGGCAAGTCAGCATTTCTACCTTCCCCAGCTGCTCCACCTAGGAAAGGATATCATTCTCATACGATGCAGTCCTTTCGGCCCAACGAGTCCAAAAAGGCAAAAGCAGGTAGAGGGCGAGGAAGAGGTAGAAAACCTACTACACCATCAGGCTCGCAAGAGCAGAAGTCAACAGCTACTTCTGCTAAAACCTCAGCATTACACTGGGGCTCCCCTATGGGAGAATGATCGGGTGGGGGTGCGTCTACTGTTCTTCAGCCAGGTCTGGGTTCACTCAGATCTGGATCCTTGGATATTACAGATGAAATTCCAATTTGTAACCTTGGGATACTAAGACCTTCCCCCATGCCGATTTTTCAAATCAGCCTTACCAGTTTCTGTCCAGGACAGAACAAAAGTGCTGAACGCAATACAGAAATTATGTCAAGACGGAGTAATTTTCTTAGTTCCTGCCGTACAACAGGACAAGGATTTTATTCAAGCCTGTTTGTAGTGCCGAAGCCGGATGGCTCGGTCAGATCGATTTTAAACCTAAAAACTCTGAATCTTTATTTAAAAAGGTTCAAATTCAAGATGGAGTCCCTGAGAGTGGTGATCTCTAGCTTGGAGGAAAAGGAATTTCTAGTGTCTGTGGACATCAAGGATGCTTACTTGCATGTTCCCATTTTTCCTCCGCATCAAGCATACCTGAGGTTTGCGGTTCAGAACTGCCACTACCAGTTCCAAACATTACCTTTCGGGCTCTCCACTGCTCCGAGAATGTTCACCAAGGTGATGGCGGAGATGAGGGTTCTCCTTTGCAAGAAAGGAGTCAACATAATTCCGTACTTGGACGATCTCCTCATAAAAGCGAGATCCAGGGAGAAGTTGGTACAACACCTTGCCTTATCCCTGATGGTGCTTCAGCAGCACGGCTGGATCATAAATCTTCCGAAATCACAGTTGGAACCGACAATGAGGTTATCATTTCTGGGAATGATATTGGACACTGAAGTACAGAAAGTATTTCTACCGATGGAAAAGGCTCTGGAAATCCAGAAGATGGTCAAACAAATTTTGAAACCAGCACGTGTGTCGATTCATCAGTGCATCCGCCTGCTGGGGAAGATCGCAGCGGCCTGCGAGGCTCTACAATATGGCCGATTCCATGCCGGGGTGTTCCAATGGGACCTACTGGACAAGTGGTCCGGATCACATCTACACATGCATCAGAGGATAATCCTGTCGACAAAAGCCAGAATTTCACTCCTGTGGTGGCTACAAAGTTCTCACCTCCTGGAGGGACGCAGGTTCGGGATTCAGACTTGGATCCTGGTGACCACAGATGCAAGCCTCCGAGGTTGGGGAGCAGTCGCGCAAGGGAAAAGCTTCCAAGGAAGATGGTCAAGTCAAGAAGTACTCCTTCACATAAACATTCTGGAATTGAGAGCTGTGTACAACAGCCTTCATCAAGCGGCACACCTTCTTCAAGGTCGTCCCATACATATCCAATCAGACAATGTAACGGCAGTAGCTTACATAAACCGTCAGGGCGGAACAAAAAGCAGAGCGACAATGGCAGAGGTGACACAAATTCTCCTCTGGGCAGAAAGACATGCAAAAGCTCTGTCAGCAGTTTTCATTCCGGGAGTGGACAACTGGGAAGCGGACTTCCTCAGCAGACACGATCTCCATCCAGGAGAATGGGGCCTCCACCCAGAAGTCTTTGCAGAGGTAGCTGATCGTTGGGGCATTCCTCAAGTAGACATGATGGCATCACATCTCAACAAGAAGCTTTAGAAATATTGTTCCAGGTCGAGAGACCCACAAGCAATAGCAGTAGATGCACTGGTGACCCAGTGGGTGTTTCAGTCGGTGTATCTGTTCCCACCACTTCCACTAATACCAAAAGTTCTCAAGATCATCAGAAGAACAAGGATTCAAGCAATTCTCATTGCTCCAGACTGACCAAGGAGGGCTTGGTATCCAGATCTTCAGGAGTTACTACTGGAAGATCCTCGGCCTCTTCCTCTTCGCGAGGACCTGCTTCAGCAGGGGCCGTTAGTTTATCAAGACTTACTGCGGCTACGTTTGATGACATGGCTGTTGAGCACCAGATCCTAGCCCATAAGGGTATTCCCAATGAAGTCATTCCCACACTTATTCTGGCCAGGAAAGGGGTAATGTCCAAATATTACCATCGTATTTGGAGAAAATATGTATCTTGGTCTGAATCCGCGGTGTAGTTTCAATTAGGACGTCTTCTCCTTTTTCTACAGGCGGGTGTGGATGCTGGCTTGAGATTAGGGCCTATCAAGGTCCAAATTTCGGCCTTGTCCATTTTCTTTCAGAAAGTTTGCTTCCCTTCCTGAGGTCCAGACGTTCGTGAAGGGGGTTCTGCGCATCCAACCTCCCTTTGTGCCTCCTGCGGCGCCATGGGATCTTAATGTGGTGTTGCAGTTCCTTAAATCGGACTGGTTTGAGGCTCTACAAGAGGTGTAGTTGAAGTTTCTCACTTGGAAAGTGGTCATGCTGTTGGCCTTGGCTTCAGGCAGACGTGTGTCTGAATTAGGGGCTCTGTCACACAAGAGTCCTTATTTGATTTTTCATGAAGATAGAGCTGAACTGCGGACCCATCAGCATTTTCTTCCAAAGGTTGTGTCTTCTTTCCATATCAACCAACCTGTGGTGGTGCCAGTGGCTTCTGACACCTCAGCCGTTTCAAAGTCCTTGGATCTCGTCAGAGCATTGAGGACTTATGTTGCAAGAACGGCTCGGATAACGAAAACAGAATCTTTGTTTGTCCTCTATGACCCCAACAAGATTGGGGGTCCTGCTTCTAAGACTATTGCGCGCTGGATCAGAGGTACCATTCAGCACACTTATTCCACGGCAAGATTGCCGTTACCGAGTTTGGTAAAGGCCCACTCTACAAGGAAAGTGGGTTCTTCCTGGGCGGCTGCCCGGGGTGTCTCGGTTTTGCCAAGCAGCTACTTGGTCAGGGGCAAACACGTTTGCTAGGTTTTACAAGTTTGACACCTTGGCTGCTGACGACCTTCGGTTTGGTCAGTCAGTTCTGCAGGAACATTAGCACTTTCCCGCCCATACTGGGAGCTTTGGTACATCCCCATGGCACTAAAATGGACCCCAGCATCCTCTAGGACGTAAATGAAAATAGGATTTTAATTAACTACCGGTAAATCCTTTTCTCGTAGTCCGTAGAGGATGCTGGGCGCCCGCTCAGTGCTCATTTTTCCTGCAGAATTATGTTTGTCTTTTACACAGGTTCTCATGTGTTAAGATGTTCACACCTGTTGCTGTTGCGTTATACATGCACGTTGGCATGGGTTATGTTGAAGGCCATGTTAGGCGGCATGTTGGGTAAGGTGTGAGCTGGTGTGAATCTCGCCACTAGTTTAATGTAAATTCTTCTCTCGAAGTTGTTCGTCTCCTCGGGCACAGTTCCTATACTGAGGTCTGGAGGAGGGGCATAGAGGGAGGAGCCAGTTCACACTGTTGAAAAGTCATAAAGTGCCGAAGGCTCCTGCGGAACCATCTATACCCCATGGTACTAAAATGGACCCCAGCATCCTCTACGGACTACGAGAAAAGGATTTACCGGTAGGTTATTAAAATCCTATTATTTTATCTTTTACATATTGTTTTCACGTTGCGCAGCGGAGACAATTATATAAAAAAAAAAACCTTTATCATATCGCACATGAGCAGCCAAGGCTTCGGTCATTTACGCATGCACATACCTGACCATTGGTTGTTTACTTCCGAGGTTCACAAGCCATCACAGGTTACCTCCTCAATGGACAACCCTATTCATGAGAATGTATGACGCCGGCTAATATCACTCTAATGTGTATAGCAAGCCACATGAAAATATGATCCAAATGTAACCACTTGAAACCAGTGTCAGCACCTGGTGCCTCATGCCTCAGTAATGTCACTTGTTATTACTGAATAAATAGTCTGTAGGCTTATAGAACATATCACAGAATTCTTCCACTGAATGTAGGTCCCTATAATTTGCTTAGTTCATTGATTTTGGATTATCAATGTGAGTTTGTCACTCCTCAGTTGTCCTTTGTAAATCACACCAGTCTCCGTTTCCCAGATCACACAGTGATTTAAAAAATAGAAAGTTCAGAATTGCTAGTGATCACATAAGACTGACCCCTAGAAACTGTTTTAGGAGTCCCATAATTTGTGCTAATTTCAGGACCAAGGACAGCAGCTCCTTATATTTAGAGATTTCTGTTGATCGCTTTCAACTGATTAAAAAACCCCAAAGGCTCCACAGGACTCAAAATCTGATGGCAGGTCAGGTCACACTCTGCTTGGGAACTTCAGCAACTCCCTTTATCCCGATCTCCGCTGCTCCTTGTACACAGGACCAATATGCACTTTTCCATTACAGGAGCAGTACCTCTGCTTTTGGTTTAGTCATCTGTACTAATCACCGTGGTCCTAGGTAGGATTCCAGGCTCTGATACCACTTCAATGAGTGTTGATGATGAACATCAAGCAGATGTGCTGCCCTGGTAACAGAGAAACACATTAAGGAAGTGTGGAGAAGTAGGATGGATCAGAACAAACAGGGAACAGTTGTGTGGGGAGCTGATTTGGTAATGTTAGCCACTATTCATCAGGTTTATATAAAGAAAGGCTCTCCTACTTATTATATGAGAAGAGGGGAAAGTGTATCAAACATTGAAAAAAATGGGTTTTTTTTGTATAGAAATGTTATATACTGTATTAACAGTTTCTTATATAGTGCAGAAAATTCCGTTGCACTTTACAATTGGAAACAACAGTGATAAAACAAAACTGGGTAATAAAAGACATAGAGGTAGGAAGGCCCTGCTCGCAAGCTTACAATCTATAGGGAAATAGGCATGTATACACAAGGACAGGTGTTAACTATTGCATAATGCTCCACCAGATTGCAAAGGTTCTTGGTGGGCTGTATGATATGGTCACACAGCAATGATGAACCGGGGTCAGGAGGATGTGAAAGAAGAAAAAAAATATGTGAGGATGAGGATATGTACGGACTGTACAGTGGGGATGTAATTGAATAGGAATGTTTATGAAGGTTATGTGGTTGGTTCCGGAATTTGATAAGTTTCCTGAAGAGGTGAGTTTTCAGGGAACGCTCGAAGGTTTGGAGACTAGAGAGTTTTATTGTGCATGGTAGGGCAACCCAGAGAAAGTCCTGCAATCGTGAATGGGAGGGAACAATGGCCCTCATTCCGAGTTGATCGCTCGCTAGCTGCTTTTAGCAGCCGTGCAAATGCTAAGCCGCCGCCCCCTGGGAGTGTATCTTAGCTTAAGAACGAAAGGATCGCAGAGCGGCTACATAATCATTTTGTGCAGCTTCAGAGTAGCTCCAGACCTACTCCTAGCTTGCGATCACTGCAGACTATTTAGTTCCTGTTTTGACATCACGCACACGCCCTGCGTTCGGCCAGCCACCCCTACGTTTCACCAGCCACTCCTGCGTTTTTTCACTCCCTGAAAACGGTCAGTTGACACCCAGAAATGCCCACTTCCTGTCAATCACTCTGCAGTCAGCATTGCGACTGAAAAGCTTCGCTAGACCTTCTGTGAAACTACATAGTTCGTTGTAAGAGTACGATGCGCATTGCGCCGCATGCGCAGAACTGCCGTTTTTTTGCCTGATCGCTGTGCTGCAAACAAAAGCAGCTAGCGATCAACTCGGAATGACCACCATAGTCTCTTAGGTATGGCGCATAATAGCCCCCACAGATAAGCCAACATTTCAAGACCGTTTAGGGCCTTTCATCAGCGTTTGCACACTGTGATGAAAAAGTTCTAAGCATACTTGAAACGTCGGCATACCTGTGCACAATATATTGATTTCACCAAAACCTTGGAGTGCTGTCTTATTTCTTACAACAGGGTCTATTATGCTTAATACCTGAGGGACCTATTGTACATTGAACCGAAGGAGGACTCCCTGATATTTACCATATCATCCTGCCAAACTTTGCAACATATATATGTATATATATATATATATATATGTGTGTGTGTGTATATATATATATATATATATATATATCTCACCATCAATAAACACAACAGAGCCTGCTGGCTCCATCCAATGTTGTAGGCTCCCTGACTAAAGGCTGTAAGTGCCTGAAATGTTGATTTGAACCAGCAGGCCCTGTTGTGTTTATTGATGGTGTGTGTGTGTGTGTGTGTGTGTGTGTGTGTGTGTGTTTAAAAGTGATTTTTACAACAAGATTATTTATTTATTTACAGTTTCTTATATAGCACAGCATATTCCATTGCGCTTTACAATTGGAATAAACAGTAATAAGACAAACTGGGTAATGACAGACAGAGGTAGGAAGGCCCTGCTCACAAGTTTACAATCTGTAGGGAATTAATAATGATACACAAGGATAGGCGCTATTAGCATAGTGGTCTGACCAGATTGCTAAAACCGTCCTGATGGCATGTCATTAGATACGAGTGCTTCTGAAGGTTATGTGGGCGGTTCAGGAGTTTGATAGCCTACTAGATCAAGTTTATATTTTACAGTGTGCATTTACAGGGATTATCCACTCGATAAGCCCACCATGTAGAAAATATAGGGTTGGTTTATAGTAACATTTACTTAGGAAAAAAATAATAATTATACAGAGAACTTGCAATTTGATTACATCACAGTATCAGCCCATGTGTGTCCAAACAGCTTGCAGATATAATTCTCACCTGGCGTGCGCCATTTTCCCATTTCATTTAGAAATGTCCAATGTGCCAAATCTTAGGCTGTCTCTTGAAAATAATAGAGTGGACCGTTGACAGGTAATAAAGGGCTACCAGAATAAATAGGAAGATACATACATTGTACACATGAAATAAAGAATATACTGAAACATAATATCATTCTATAAATGGAAAGTTCATGTCTTTAAGGTGTTGTCCAACTTTACTTCTTTTTACACTTTGTGTACTACAAATTAATGTCTGACTTTAGGGCTATCATTCTGTGGCCTTCTATGTACGAAGATGGCAGATACCGCCATTGTCTTCCATTGTCTGCTGACCTATTTATTCCTGGGACTGCTGTACTAGATCAGATTACTGCATGTATGATATGAGAAATAAAAGATAAACCTTTTAAATGAATATACTTGTGATTCTGGATTATTTTGTGTGTGCAGTTTTCACTTGTGTTTATTCAGTAAAGTTTTCCATCAAGTGTATTTACAGAATGTGGGGGCTCAAAAGGAGGATAATTACTATTATGACCCGATTATTCTATTTAGTACATTGCTGTATTTTCACAGTATTCAGCAAATAAGGGATTATGTGGTTCATGAGGGTTCACAAGTGGGTTGATTATTCTATTCTTATTCTCCTGCAATATTATTGTTTAGTCCACTGTGGTATTTGCGTAGGTTCCAGCATTCACCCTCAAATAACTTTAAATTATGAATCCATAGTTCCAGTTAATTTTAACATGATTCTTATTTCTCTAGCATTCATAAGGGATATTGGGGACACAGTACGATGGGGTATAGATGGGGTCCAAATTTCTTCCACTGGGTGTGCTGGCTCCTCTATGCCCCCTCCCACAGACCGGTTATTGCAGGTTGCTGGATGACACATGCAACGCACTCCTGGGCTACTCAAATTCAGGAGGGTCTCTCAGATAACATGACCCTAGTTACTATGGTGACTTTCCTAAAACACATACAGGACACGGCAAGAGTCCTCTGTGACTCCCTAAAAGAGATTGTCAATATTAATGCTAGGACCACTGCTATGGCGGTGTCAGCCAACAGAGCCATATGGTTGCGTCAGTGGATTGCAGACACTGACTCCAAACGCAATGTGGAATCTCTTCCCTTTACAGGTGAATGGCTCTTCAGAGGCGAGTTGGACACATGGATCTCCAAAGCTACTGCTGGGAAATCCGTGTTTCTTCCCTCGGGGGCTCTGCCTGCTGGACGTAGCTACCCGGGACCGTCTACTCAGTCCTTTCGGTCCACCAGATTTCAATCTAGGGCCAGAGGTGCATCAAATGCAGCTAGAGGCACCAGGGGTGAACCTAAGAAATCAGCCATTGCTGGATCTCAAGAACAGAGCACCAGTTCAGTTTCCGCAAAAGAGGATCTTGAGGTGGGAGCCCGGTTACGTCACTTCAGTCACATTTGGGAAAGTTCCTGCCAGGAAGCCTGGGTAAGGGACCTTATTTCCCAGGGTTACAAGCTGGAGTTCGACGGTGCTCCTCCCCAATGATTTTTCAAATCAAGCTTTCTAGCTTTGGAAAATATGCGTGTTACACTACTACAGGCCATCACAAAGTTGGTCCAGTCCCAAGTCATTGTTCCAGTACCCCTGCAATAGCAAGGGCAAGGTTACTACTCCAGTCTGTTCATTGTGCCAAAACCAGACGGGTCTGTGAGGCCAATTTTGAATCTGAAGTCCTTGAATCCTTACCTAAAAGGTTTTCAAATTCAAGATGGAATCTTTCAGAGCAGTGATTGCAGGCCTGGAACGTCAGGAATTCTTAGTGTCCAAGGATATCAAGGACGCCTACCTCCATATCCCAATTTGGCCTCCTCATCAGGCCTGAGGTTCGCCCTGCTGAACGATCACTACCAGTTCCAGGTGTTACCCTTTGGCCTATCTACAGCTCCGAGGGTGTTCACGAAGGTGATGGCGGAAATTATGTTCCAGCTCAGGGTCCAGGGGGTCAACGTGGTCCCTTACCTGGAGGATCTCCTGATAAGCGAGTTTCAGAGAGCTCCCACTGCTCCATATAGATCGCACTATACACTTTCTGTCACACCACGGGTGGATCCTCAATCTACAGAAGTCCCACCTGGAGCCATCTCAGCGGCTCCTGTTTCTGGGAATGCTACTAGATACTGTAGCGCAGAAAGTGCTCCTCCCAGAGGACAAAGTGAGAACTCTCCAGGAAATGGTTTGCATGGTTCTCCACCCCATGGTTCTCCAGTATGGACTGTTCCATGCCAGACCTTGTCAACTGGGCATCCTGAACAAGTGGTCTGGTTCCCATCTTCAGATGCACTGGATGATTCAACTGTCACCCAAGGCCAGGATTTCACTCCTGTGGTGGCTGCAGACTTCCAGTCTCCAGGAAGGTCGACGCTTTGGGTGACAGCCCCCCATCCTGAATTCCAAAGGCTGCAGTTTCAGGGCAGGTGGTCTGCGCAAGAGGCCCTTCTTCCGATCAACATCCTGGAACTTCGGGCTATATACAATGCCCTGATTCAGGCCTCCCTTCTGCTCCGGGATCAAACAATTCAGGTACAGTCGGACATCAATCGACAAGGAGGGACAAAAATCAGGGCCTGCATGTGAGATCAAGAATAGTCCTCTGGGCAGAAAGAAATGCACTAGCACTGTCCGCAATCTTCATTCCGGGAGTGGACAATTGGGAAGCGGACTTCCTGAGTCGCCACGATCGCCACCCAGGGGAGTGGGGCTACATCCTCAAGTGTTTCAACAGATCATCGACCGGTGGGGTTGCCCCCAGATCGACATGATGGCATCTCACCTCAACAAGAAACTTTGTTCCTATTGCTCGCAAACCAGAGACCCTCAGGCGTGCGCAGTGGATGCACTGACGTCGCCTTGACCTTACCAGCAGGTCTACATATTTCCTCCGATTCCGTTGATCCCAAAGGTGCTCCAGAGGATCCGGCATCAAGGAGTACAAGCAATTTTGCTTGCCCCGGAGAGCGGGGTATGCGGATCTTCGGGACAAGTTCGTCAAAGACCCTTAGCCTACACCACTCAGAAGAGATCTTCAACAAGGACCGTTCGTCTACCCGGACTTACGGCGGCTTCGTTTGACGGCATGGAAGTTGAGCGGAACATCCTAGCTCACAAGGGACTTTCCAAAAAGGTCATTGCCACTATGGTGCAAGCCAGAAAATCTATGACGTCAAAACACTATCATCATATCTGGCTGAGATACGTCTCCTGGTGCGAGGTACGCACATATCTATCTGCCGATTTTCACTTGGGAAGATTTCTTTGTTTCCTGCAGGCTGGAGTGGATCAAGGCTTACATCTGGGATCCATTAAGGTTCAAATTTCAGCTCTTTCAATCATCTTCCAAAAGAAGTTGGCTATACTGCCGGAAGTTCAGACCTTCTTGCAAGGGGTGCTTCACATCCAACCTCCATTGTGCCGCCTACGGCACCTTGGCATTTGGATGCGGTATTACGATTTCTACAGTCCTCCTGGTAGAAGACAAGTACCTGATGTTACTGGCCCTGGCTTCTGCTAGACGTGTCTCGGAATTGGGGGCCTTATCATATAAAAGTCCGTATTTGGTCTTTAACAAGGACAGAGCGGAGCTCTGGACTAGACAGCAGTTCCTGCCGAATGTTGTTTCCGCGTTTCATCTGAATCAACCTATTGTGGTTCCGTCCTGCTCTGACGCTTCTGCTCCTCCAGAGGCATTGGATACTGTGCATGCCTTGAAGGATCTATGTCAAGCATACAGCACGGATCAGAAAGACTGATTCCTTGTTCATGTTCTATGATGCGCAGAAGAAGGGTTGCCCTGCTTAAAAGCAGTCCATTGCTCGTTGGATTCGACTTACTATCCAACAGGCCTATGTGTCAGCAGCCTTACCTGTTCCTAAGTCTCTAAAGGCCCACTCTACTAGATCGGTGGGCTTTTCCTGGGCGGCTGCCCGTGGAGTCTCGGCCTTGCAACTATTCCGAGCCACTACCTGGTCGGGGAAGAACACCTTTGTGAAGTTCTACAAGTTTGATACGCTGGCCAAAGAGGATACCCAGTTTGGGCAGGCGGTGCTGCAGATGTCTCCGCATGTTGCAGCCCGTTCTGGAAACTTTGGGACATCACCATCGTGAATGTGTCCCCAATATCCCGTATGGATATTAGAGAAAATAGGATTTTAAATACCTACCGGTAAATCCTTTTCTCATAGTCCATAAGGGATATTGGGCACCCGCCTCTGTGCAATGACTTTCTGCAGGTTCTCTGTTAGGTGTTACCTGTTCAGCCGTTTTTGTTTATGTTGCCAGATGTTCCTGGCCCAGTTATGTTATGGTGTGCTGGTGTATAAATCTCACCACACTTCTTGTTGTTATGTTCCTTCTCTCAAGTATGCAATTTCTCCTTCGGCACTGTTTAGCTATAACTGCCTGTGGGAGGGGGCATAGAGGGGAGGAGCCAGCCCACCCAGTGGAAGAAATGTAAAGTGCACTGGCACCTTTGGACCCCGTATATACCCCATCGTACTAATGTGTCCCCAATATTCCTATTTTTTCACATTGGGTACTATATAACATTGGTACTGAAATAGTTTTTTTTTTAGATAGGACCCAAAGTGTCAGTGTGCCATTGTTCTCAGAACCCAACTAGATCCGTAATGGCAGTATGCAATTGTTCTAGGGACCCAAGTGTCAGTGTGGTCAGTGTGCAATTGTGCTAGAACGCTCAACCACAGTAGGTCCATAAAGCTGGGTACACATTAGACGATATCGGTGTCGCTCCTCCTCTGTGACCCAGACTAAGCCAGGAGACAGTGTGGGAGTACAGGGACCAGGGTGACGCGGCTGTCACTGTGTGTGTGCAGTGGACAGGAGTCACTCAGGAGAGCAGCAGTGGGCAATCGGAAAGAAACTGTATGAAGGGGGGACATGGCTTTCACAGGGGGAAGGGGTGATATCTTTCACACAGGGGAGGGGGGGCATGGCTCACACATGTGGAAGGGGTGATATCCTTCACACAGGGGAAGGGGGGTACATGGCTCTCGGGGAAGGTGAAATCACTTACACGGGAAGGGAGGGCATGGCTCACACAGGGGAAAGGGGTGCATGGCTCTCACAGAGAAAGGGGTGATGTAACTCACATGGGAAGGGGGGCATGGCTCACAGAGGGGAAGGAGGGTGCATGGTTCTTACAGGGGGAAGTAGTGATATCACTCTCACGGGAAGGGGAGGTCAAGGCTCACTCAGGGTAAGGAGGGGGGGTACATGGCTCTTAGAAGGGGGATACATGGCTCTCACAGGGGGAAGTGATGATACCGAAGTCGGCACATCATTCTTGCCTACCCTCCTGGAATAGCCAGATGGTTCACGAAAATCAGGTGGCCCCCTGGAAAGGCTGGCAAGCCTCCTGCTTTCCCATCCAGCCCCCCCCCCCCCCCCCTCTTGGCGCCCACAGCAGAGAACAAGTGGGCGGTCCGAGGAAATCCAGTGATGTGATTCGTACTGAATCGCGTCTTCGTACTCCCACCCCCTGCTATACAGTGCCAGTTTTCTCAGCACTGCATAGTGGGGGGCAGAGCCACGATGACGCAATCGTGATGCCATGTCCCCAGACTGCCCACTTCCCCACCGCCCATGCCTCTGGAGAGCCCACCTTGCTGCCGGCCACATCCCCATCCCCATGTGCCCACCACTTTGCTGCCTCCAGGAGGAGAGGGCAGCAACTCTTGAAACCATTACCTATGGGGGTAATTCAGAGTTGATCGCAGCAGCAAATTTGTTAGTAGTTGAGCAAAACTATGGTGGTCATTCCGAGTTGTTCGCTCGCAAGCAGTTTTTAGCAGCTTTGCACACGCTAAGCCGCCGCCTACTGGGAGTGAATCTTAGCATCTTAAAATTGCGAACGAAAGATTCGCAATATTGCGATTACACAAGTCTTAGCAGTTTCAGAGTAGCTCCAGACTTACTCAGCATCTGCGATCAGTTCAGTGCTTGTCGTTCCTGGTTTGACGTCACAAACACACCCAGCGTTCGCCCAGACACTCCTCAGTTTCTCCAGCCACTCCCGCGTTTTTCCCAGAAACGTTAGCGTTTTTTCACACACACCCATAAAACGGCCAGTTTCCGCCCAGAAACACCCACTTCCTGTCAATCACATTACGATCGCCTGAACGATGAAAAAGCCGTGAGTAAAATTCCTAACTTCATAGCAAATTTACTGGGCGCAGTCGCAGTGCGGACATTGCGCATGCGCACTAAGCGGAAAATCGCTGCGATGCAAAGAAATTTACAGAGCGAGCAACTCGGAATGACCCCCCATGTGCACTGCAGGGGGGGGGGGCAGATATAACATGTGCAGAGAGAGTTAGATTTGAGTGGGTTATATTGTTTCTGTGCAGGGTAAATACTGGCTGCTTTATTTTTATACTGCAATTTAGATTTCAGATTGAACATACCTCACCCAAATCTAACTCTTTCTGCTGCACATGCGCAGTCGTCTGGTATTTGTCTGATTTGTGAATTTTGCAACTGAAGCTGAATAAGGCCCAATGTTACATACTTATACTGACCTAGGAATCGACGCTGATCAGGTAAGGTTTAAAACACAATTTTTGGATCCAAACTTGATCCTCACATACCCCTAACATTTTATGCTTTCCAGACCACCTCTGGATCTTTTTAAATGGGTCAGTAGTGAATACACCTGTGCATCAGCTAGGAGATCTGGAAAACTTGAACTGTTAGGGGTCCCTGAAGCCTAAATTTGGCCACCCCTGTTTTTGCTCTATATTACTCAGATCTACTAGGCTGCAATTTGCTGGTCGCAACGTGATTTCTGTGAGGTAGCTGCAAGGTTTTAAGGAGCTAATCATTTTAAAGCAAAACCAGGTGGTTTTTGTTTGAACACTGGTCATTCCGAGTCGTTCGCTCGGAAAATTTATTCGCAGCGTTTTACCGCTTAGTGCGCATGCGCAATGTCCGCACTGCGACTGCGCCAAGTAAATTTGCTATGAAGTTTGGATTTTTACTCACGGCTTTTTCTTCGCTCAGGCGATCGTAGTGTGATTGACAGGAAATGGGTGTTACTGGGCGGAAACAGGCCGTTTTATGGGCGTGTGGGGAAAAACGCTACCGTTTCCGGAAAAAACGCGGGAGTGGCTGGAGAAACGGAGGAGTGTCTGGGCGAACGCTGGGTGTGTTTGTGACGTCAAACCAGGAACGATAAGCACTGAACTGATCGCAGATGCCGAGTAAGTCTGAAGCTACTCTGAAACTGCTACGAGATGTGTAATCGCAATATTGCGAATCTTTCGTTCGCAATTTTAAGAAGCTAAGATTCACTCCCAGTAGGCGGCGGCTTGGCGTGTGCAATACTGCTAAAATCGCCTTGCGAGCGAACAACTTGGAATGAGGGCCACTATTTTACACTCGGACCAGCTAAGCATAGCCTATACTTATACAGTATAGTCTGTATTTCTCGGACAGTAAAAAGTGGCATTTTAACTTTGGAGTGGTAGGTAAAGAACAACCTCCACAAAATAAATTGCAAAAGGGGGGGGGGGAAATCCTTCAAAAACACAAACTTTCTACTCCTATGAAACGCAGAACTGGTTTAATATGTCAAAGGAAAGCATAGCTGTCAGCTCATCCGTTCATCAAATTTGATGTGAAGAAGAAGAGCTCATTAGTGTTGCAAGCCAGGGCCCAGCTCCACAACCATCCCTGACCTTCAGCTGGATCCCCCTCCAGGCGATCTTATAGATGTTTCATCGGCACTAGAATCCCATTTTACTCTTTCTTTATTTAACTTCTCCCTCAAAGCATTGGCATTGAATCAATTAAAAGGTGGCAAGAACAACCCTTTGTACTCATTAGCTGGACTCGGCCTTTCCTTTCTTGTACTTGCTGGTTCCGTATAATTGTGATGGAACGTCTGGAATGGGGGATCGGAGATGCCATAAATGTCAGGAAATTAAGAGGCTTCTGTATTTCTACTCCCTTTGTCTGAATATATGATCACTTGCCAGCACAGCAGTGACCGTACGCTGCATGCTGACTGATTCTAAAAGATAAACTGGAATAATGAAAGAATTACCATGTGGAACTGTTTTTGACATAGAGAGGCTGGATTCAGAACTGCACACAACTCGGCCGCAATAACACTATCATTACGTGCATGGAACTAAATGTGTATATTCGCCTTTATTCTAGGTTGTGTGAATTTATGCTACACCGCCCTTATAGTTCTGCATGATTTCATTGTGTCATCATCCGTGCATATCTGCACAAGGCGTATACCTTGGTGCAAGAGTTGTGCCTGAAATCAGATGGATGTCTGCGTATGCACCACCCAGCAAAGCCCACAGTTCCGTCTGCACGCCCTCCCTAATCTTAGCCTTCTTGCGAAGTTCCCATTGCCATCTATTCAGCACCAAATGGAGATGCGTAGGATACAGGATAACCTGTAGGTACATGCACTCAGCTGAGGAACAAGCAAAGTTCTAATAGCAGCAAGATCTGTGCATAAAACAGCTTACAGCATCAGTAACAAAGTGAAGTGACTATGCGTGGGCTGAACATATAGGTTCATATTGTGGTCTGGTAATGTGGCCAGCAAATGTCTACATAACTGTGAAGTTGTTTGTTGGTTCCAGGTGTGTCATGCATAATGACAGTGGCAAAAAGAAAAATTCTTTCTCCAATAAGATGCACTCCAGCCAATCAGCAGAGCAAAGGGAGGAATGTGTGCTTTCCCTTCTGCTCCAGTACACATCCTGGCCAATCAGAAGAGCAAGAGTAGAAGAGTGTGCTTTCCCCGCTCCAAGATGTGATCTGGCCAATCAGCAGAGCAAGGGCAGGAGAGTGTGCTTTCCCCGCTCCACCCACACAGACACACCTGCTCTAATTGTGCTTTCTTGCTTTCCTCCATGCTCCACTTTATACTTTGTGGGCTTGTCTGAATAAACTCTCAACCGCAGACTCCTTAGGACAGGTGACTAAGAGGAAATGAGTCCTATGACATGTAAACTACAATGGGTAAAGAGACCGGGGGTGGAAAATGGGTGTTTTTGGTATGTAAAGAACCGCTGGAAGTATGTGCTTTGGGTGCAATAAGGTTAATTTACATGTATGTGGATGTCAAACTTCATTGTGTCATGGCAGACGAAATTGTTTTAGAAGCATTGATCTACAAAACAAGGCAGCCTGAAGTTATCTGCCAGCTGGATCAGCTTTTGGCACGTCAATTATTTTTAAGCTACATATGTACTTGTATAAGGCCGACTTATGGATATCTGCTGCGTGCCTGTCCTGCGGCTTTATATGGTGTGCGGAAGGCACAGGATGCCCCTGCATCTATCTCTACCTGTCCTTTCTCATTGGCTGAGTTCACCCCACCACGTGTTTTAAATAATTTTTTCTCTTTTTACACAGTCTACATAAATCATACATTTTGCCATACAAAGCCTGACCTTTTCCCAACCTCTCTGCAGAAGGTACTTTATACAATGTCACTTCATGTATTAATCTGTGCTGGGCCTATTTTAACCATGCAATATCTAAGACCTTAAAAGCTGGGGTAATGACATCTGAGCGTATGCATCTTAATTCAAACTCTTCACTCATTGATAAAGGAATCATTTTTACCCGAAATGTTAAGATAAATGTAAACACATTGATGAATGACGAGACTTTCAGTAAGCACAATCTAGTATATAGCCTGCAGGCGTCTTTGGAAGGATTGTTGTAACTGCCGTAAACCTCTGTATAGACCAACATTTCAGCTACATCTTGATAAAAGATGGAACATCACAAATACTGAAAAGGAGCCGCATAATAAAACATCAGAGGAAATAGGAAGGGAGAAGAAAGGCACAAATAAAACATGTGAATCGCACTATGGGGGTGATTCACATCTGATCGCTGCTGTGCGTTTTTGCACAGAGGGCGATCAGGTACTAACTGCGCATGCATATGCTCCGCAATGCGCACACGCGTCGGACAGCAACAAAGGGCATCGTTAGTCAGCGACGGGATGGTGCGAAAAATCCGTTCACAAGGTGATTGACAGAAGGAAGCCGTTTGTGGGTGGTAACTGACCGTTTACTGGTAGTGTCCGGCAAAACGCAGGCGTCAGCTCCGGCCCCGAGCAGCCTGATGTGATCGCACTGGAGGAGTAAGTCCTGGGCTGCACAGAGACTGCGCAAAGTGGATTTCTGCAGCTCGGCGTACACATGTGATTGCACACTTGCACGGTGAATATACACTCCCCCTGGAGGCGGCGACTATAGGAACGCAGGACAGCAAAATTAGCAGCCCAGCGATCAGGTCTGAATCACCCCCTATGACCGGTTGTCTACATTTGTCACAGGGATTGCTGGGTAAAATGGAAAAACAGGGCCATGAGATAAAGGGGTATGGGTCGTTGGGTCTACCCAACTTAGGTCGACACTCATTAGGTCAGCCACTGAAGGTCGACATTGCCGTTAGGTCGACTTGTACTAGGTCGACAGGTCAAAATGTCGACATGAGTTGCTTGACTGTTTTTGGTGTCGTTTTCTCCGTAAAGTGATGGGGAACCCAAATTAGTGCACCGTGTCCGCTCGCCATGCTTCAGGCAAGGTGCTTCGCTCAGCACAGGTTACCGTTCCAATCGTAGTCCACGTGGATCGTTAAGTATGACAAAAGCCAAAAAAATGAAGAAAACAAATGTGAAAAACTCATGTCGACCTTTTGACCTGTCGACATAGTACATGTCGATCTAGCGGCCATGTCGACCTAATGCATGTCAACCTAATGGTATTGTCGACTTTCAGTGGTCAACCTAATGAGTGTCGACCTAACGACCGTAACCAGAGATGAAGATGTGGCTTCATTCAGTTCAGCAATTATACCATCTCCCCCTGAGTTTTCTAAGCTTTCAAAAGTGATAAAGTACCAACCAATCAGCTCCTAACTGTCACGTTACAGGCTGTGTTTGAAAAATTACAGTTAGGAGTTGTTTGGCTTTTAGTTTATCTCTCTCTATCACTCTCCAATGCTTAGTACATCTGTCCCTCATTGTTTCACTTCGTAAGAAGCCTAATCTTTTTACAGATGTGTGCTCATACACCGAGCCTTGTCTTTAAATTTGCATCTTATTTGCATAGCAGATGCAGCCAAATACAACTCAATCAGTACCAAAGACATCGGGCTGCAACTTTAACTGCATTGAAAGTCACAGATAAAGCAAAACGGAACTTGGCGTGAAAAAAAGTCACAGCCACTGCATCATAGCACTTCATATACAGATTCAGACTGAGTCACACATCAAATTAATCAGTGCAGTCTCATTAAGTGGGTTTTGTCGCATCTGGTTGTTTAATTTCTGCAACTAAGACGCACATTGAAGGAAAAGAAAAGCTTGCTGTAAGCTGAGCCTCAAGGGACCTGGGGGGTAATTCCAAGTTGATCGCAGCAGGATTTTTGATAGAAACTGGGCAAAACCATGGGGGTAATTCCAAGTTGATCGCAGCAGGAAATTTTTTAGCAGTTGGGCAAAACCATGTGCACTGCAGGGGAGGCAGATTTAACATGTGCAGAGAGAGTTAGATTTGGGTGTGGTGTGTTCAATCTGCAATCTAAATTGCAGTGTAAAAATAAAGCAGCCAGTATTTACCCTGCACAGAAACAATATAACCCACCCAAATCTAACTCTCTCTGCACATGTTATATCTGCCCCCCCTGCAGTGCACATGGTTTTGCCCAACTGCTAAAAAAATGTCCTGTTGCGATCAACTTGGAATTACCCCCCATGTGCACTGCAGGGGAGGCAGATATAACATGTGCAGAGAGAGTTAGATTTGGGTGTGGTGTGTTCAATCTGCAATCTAATTTTCAGTGTAAAAATAAAGCAGCCAGTATTTACCCTGCACAGAAACAATATAACCCACCCAAATCTAACTCTTTCTGCACATGTTATATCTGCCTCCCCTGCAGTGCACATGGTTTTGCCCAGTTGCTATCAAAAATCCTGCTGCGATCAACTTGGAATTACCCCCCCTGGTGCGCCGAGAAAAATTGTTTAGCAACAGTGTATGAGGACACATCTGTAAATGTTCCCTTTAGCTTACGGTCATTATAGACTCAGTGATCCTCTCCTGACAGTCTTGGGTAGGTTTGAGCATGGCTGGATTTTCTATCCGGCAATGTTGGTAATTGAAATGAAGCAAAATAATAGACTATGGGGGTCATTCTGACCCGTTCGCTCGCTGCTGTTTATCGCAGCTGAGCGAACGGGTCTCTACTGAGCATGTGCTGGCGCCGTAATGCGCCGGCGCATGCCAGACAGCCGAAGGCCGTAGCAGGGCTGCGATTGCCTCTGCCTGATTGACAGGCAGAGGTGGTCGCTGGGTGGGAGGGGGCGGAACGGTGGCGTTTGGCCACCGTTACGTAGGCGCGGTCCGGCCAATGCAGGTGTGGCTGGACCGAACGGGGGGCGGGCCGCAATGGCTGCGTGATGTCACACGCAGCCGCTGTGGGCAGCGACAGCGACAAACAACACCCGGCCAGCCGCAGGGGCTGCGCTGGCCGGGAGTTATTCCTGAAATACAAAAGCATTGCCGCCGTGCGATGCTTTTGTATTTGTGGGTGGGGGGGGGGGCACTGACATGAGGGGAGGACTAGCTCTGTGCTGGGCATCCCCCCACATGTCAGGGAAGATGATCGTAGCTGTGCTAAATTTAGCACAGCTACGATCAACTCGGAATGACCCCCTATGTCATTAGAATTGTTTTGACTATTAGTATTCATAGTGCTTAGAGTGTGCGCCTGCATTTTCATTTTCCGACATAGTTCTCCAGGGTTCTAGGAACTGAGATGTGTGTCATTTTGTAAGAGCAAGGAGCTAAGTGCAGGGAAATGTGCACACATCGGTGGCTTTGTCAGTAGAGTGATTGCTTTTTCAGCAGCACCTAGACAAAGGTGCTGAAGAACTGTGAACAATAACAATTTTATATAATACAGTTCTAGGAGCAGAGCTTTTCATGCCAGTCTACAAAGGGAGAAATGAATAATGTCATTAACCAAGACCATATTCAGATCAGGTCAATGTAAACATTTAGTGATGTTTTAATGAACTCTACAATTAGCACATTTGGCCAAATATGCATGCCCACATACCACGTCAAGGAGAGTAGTGGGGTGGAGGGTGGGTTGGAGGTGTGGTAGTGACAGGGGGGTTGGGGAGGAGAGATGAGCTCTGTTTATACATACTGTATAGATCATTCTGAGTCAAACAAATCTTTTCCTAATGGCTGCGGCATCCTGCTTACTACCTTATCCTAATCGTGGGGCAAAGATGTACTAGGGGGGACGTGTACTAAGTAGTGATAAAAGCGTAGAAGTAATCCAGTGGAAAAGTTGCCCATGGCAACCAATCAGCTGCTCTGTATACTTTGATAGTATGCAAATGATAAATGTTACGTCAATGAGGATTGGTTCCCATGGGCAACTTCTCCACTGGCTCGCTACTCCACTTTTATCACTGCTTAGTACATCTCCCCCTAAGCCGTGGAGAGTGATAAAAGTCCTGTCATTTTTCAAACACATCCTGTAACATGGCAGTTGGTATCTGATTGGCTGGTACTTTATCACCCTCCACTTTATCACTTTTCAAGGCTTAGTACATCTAGCCCATAATTCAGTGTGAGAATTCTATTTGCTGTTCATATAGATCAAAATATCATACATCATTGTCATATTAATATCTCTCCTATATTATTCAGCACTCTTTCTAAAAAGTGTGAATTTTACTATACACCCTCTTTTTTGTATTTCATGGTAATGTGAGAATCTGCCCAAATATCTGCGCACCTACATGCTAAAGGTCAGACGGATGGCCCACCCACTGTTTTGCTGTCCATAGTCATTATCAGTGTCTGGACTTGCTCCCACCCCACTCTGGGAATAGGAGATCAGTCAGATACAGGCGTCCCATTTCTGTCCGAACGCTGCATTCAAGCATGGAAGTTGGACTACGGAATTTCTTTCTATGGCACACGCATTTCCACTTGTGTCTCAACTCAGAATCAGGGCCCCTAAAGATGAAGAGAAGGAGAGATGGCAGGGGAGGAGCGATAGATCTGCTTGTCGTCTGCATAGAGGGGAGAGCAGAGGATGAGAAGAGTAATGCTGGGTACACACTAGTAGATATATCTACATATCAATTGACCTGCAGATATATCTATGGACGTTGGGACTTGATGTCAGGAACTGGGCGGGCGTTTACATGTGCCCGCCCAGTTCAGCTGTCAATCACCGCCAGCTGGTGCAGCATGTGTACGGGTGGCCGGCTGACCGCCCATACACACACAACGATGCACCATCAGCTCTGCTGCGGGGCCGACACGATATGTCTGTGAATGACGGCGTTCACAGACATATCGTTCGTTCACACTGGCCGACGGACCAGCGATATATCGGCCAGTGTGTACACAACTAAGAAGTTCACCAACAGCTATACTTTAAATTATTGTAATTATAAGGAAGATACAGGTCATCCGGGAAACCACGGTCAGTAATGCCTTCATGACGCAGGTCCCAACATGGAGATATTTGATGTTATTTTCACCATGACAACAGTATTATCCCTAAATGTGCAGCTTCAGCTGCATCTAGAAATATTCCTGGATTAACTATTTCATCACTGACGGCCTATATCCAGCAGTTGGAAGAGTTAATAGGCAGGTGGTTACCCCACCCACCGATCCCAAGTAAGTAAGTTAGATTGACGCTTCAGCTCCGGCTCTCGGTGGCACAATGAGATGAGATTTGCTTTATAATTTCAATCAATCAACTGTGTCGTAGTTTCACTCAGGCGATTTGTGATAGCTCCATTTACATAAATCAGAAGAGCCATGGGGGGAAAAAATGATTTGCGTCATCCTTTTATTGTCGCGGTGGAATTTGAGTTGCAAATATATAAGCATTATCCTAGCGAGGAGTAAATCGGGGACATCTATTCTGACTGGATCAATATGAAATTTTAAATGAATGATTACCCCACAGTAATTTTATTACTCTAAGGAGGGAGGGTGCTTCAAGGTCTATGAAGATAAGACGACCAATTTTCAGAAAACTTAAATTAATGTACTGTAACAAAATGGGAATTAAATACTGATACGTTTACTCCGTTGGGGTAAGGTTGCTATTAGGAATTCATGCGACTGTAACAGATAAGGGTGTCTCCTGCCAGAGGAAAAAGTTAATTAAAGGTATATCAGAAATAATCTAAATTGGAAGAAATCATCTGAAGAAGTAAAACAGAGTTACATTATTGTAAGGAATGGCTAATTGCATGTTGTCAGTCAGTCTGACATACACAATAGGGACGATTGTCTGGTTTCCATACAATAATCAGCATTTCCGTGTCTTGTGAGCCTCTCTAATCTGGACTAAGCACCTCTATTCCAGAGTGTGCTCTAAAGCTGAGCTACATTTTAAAAACTTTGGGGTAGATGTACTAAGTTTTGGAGAGAGATAAAGTACCAACCAATCAGCTATTAACTGTCATGTTACAGACTGTGTTTTAAATATGACAGTTCTGATTCGGGTGCTCCTGCGTCTTTGCGCTAATGTCACTGCCGATGAACTTCATACAGAGACACTTACTGACTGTGGTGCAAACATCTTGGTGCGTCTGTAGACATTGCATCTTGCATGAGCGGTTCTGCGACTACTATCAGTGACACGCCCACATCTGCCTAACCACGCCCTCTGTTACCTCCCACGGTTACCCTCTGAAATTCACTCTCCCTGCGTCTAAATAGGTTCTGCCTCTCCCAAGCGGTAACCACCGGGCAGTGTACCCAATGCGACTCAGAGGCACGTGCAGACGTAAAACATTGGCCCTTTGACCTCTGAATCAGGGCCTACTATGCTGATGCTCAACTTTAGCTGGTGAGAACAAAATCACAGTTATTGCCCATGGGACATTATTATTTTCTTTAATCATGGAAAAGCCTTAGATGAGCTTCGTTATTTCCTTGTAATTTTATTTATCAAATATTTATTAAAGAAAAAAATCACATTTAAATAACTCGGTATGTGTCACTTACTGCCTGCATTTGTGAGGAAGGAAGGCATGGTATGGGGGGAAGGAAAGGCAGGAAAAAGATGAGAGGAGAGTTTGAGTTGAGAGTGAGAGATGTAGGAAGAGGTGATGAGTATCGGTGAGACAACAGTGTTGGCAGGGCCACCAAATCGGCCACAGTATCCCAGTACTAAGTAGCTGGGTCACACCCCACTGGGTAACCTCTGCAGGAGCTGTATACCACCACCAGCAGTGGGTTGTGTATCTACACAATCTTGAGGGCGTGGTTATTTTCTTAGCAGGCCAGGGTGCAGACAGAACCCCTCTCGGCACCCCTGAGTGTTGGTGTATAGGTAGATGAGTTAGCAGCTATAAGTAAGGCATATGTGGTATAGAAAGCTAGACATGACAGTGTGGGGATACACTGTATGGGCAGTCATTCTGAAGGGACAAAGGGGGTCGGCGACCGCCAGATAATTAAGCATTGCCCCCCGAAATGCACCCTGTCCACCCCTTGAATCTCACTTATAGAGCTTGTCCTTTAAAAAGCAAAATGTTATTTTCCTATTAGTCCTCCCAGCCAGTATCTAGCTAGGAAAGGCTGCCCAGCTACTCCAATCAGATTGTGCTCATTTTGTCATCTTCTTCAGGTGCTGCCACCTTGATGCATAGATCTATGCCCTTCACGTAAAAAGTGGCACATGGCATCACAAAATGGCAAATGCATTATGAAGATTGAATGAGAAGGAAAGGAATTATACATAAAACCTCTATTTTTGCAATATAGACCAAATTAGTCATTTACATATGTAACACGTCCCTTAAGATATTTCAGTTTAACTTTAACAACAGCATCACTTTATCCTGTGCAGGCCGCTACCTGGGGTGAAAATTAGGGTGGAGGGTTAATGAAATTCAAATGCATCACGTGCGACAGATATATATTTATGTGACTGACCGTCAGTTGTGACAGGATATAGAAAAACTCCCTGGAGCTCTTGATTAGATGATCATCTTCTCGTCCTGGTGTAAGAAAGAACAGAAGCATCGCAAAACATGCAACGCACTAAGTTCTTCTCAGGCAGATGAATTGTCTCCCTGAAGAACAGATTCTGTTTACCTGGGCATGTCAAACAGGCTTGTGTTGTTTTCCTCTTCTAAAGGTTAAAGTTATTAAATCTGGAGTCTTCCTGACAGTGTCCCTGCTCTACATGTCATCCGTAGACTCGTTCCCAGATCATGTCTTCATGTTCTCTCACAGTGCTCTCCCGCTTAATGAATCTTCCTTCCCCTTCGCACTGGTGAGATTGACATACGAGGTGTGGCTACTGAATAACGAGACTGGACTTGTAAAAAACAAACCATATGGCGTGAGCTACTGTAAATGGAAGTGGGGGAACATTGACCTTGGTCGAGCCCAAAACACTGTAGCAAGTTTCATTAGGATGTCAAAGCCATTTTGCGAATGCAGATGTTTCACCATGAACCAGTTGGTGACCCCGCTGAAGTAATTAAACAAGAACTAGTGATGTCACTGAAACAATTGTCAAATGGTAACATTATTTCTGAACACTTGTGCCTCAGTACAGATTGATATGTTGCGTATGTGGCAGTGGTGAATGCTGGGTGGAGGGCTCTGAGTAGTACCCTAAACAGGGCCGTCTTAACAGCAGTGTAGGCCCCTGGGCACAGCAATGCACTGGGGCCCCTACCCATGCTCCAGCGGTAGGGGTGGGGGGAGCTATCAGCAGCAGTTTTGATGTCCTGCAGGCGTAGGGGGGTGTTCTATGTTCTGCTCAGTAATTTCTGCTAATTACTCCTTTACTGCACAGATGGGGCGGGAGGGAGAACACTAAACTGTAGAAGGGGGCATTGGGCGGAATGAAGGGGCCCCGGTACATGACTTCCAGGGTGGTAGGGGGTGTTTAATACGTAGGTGAGGGGTGGATAGTGGAGTGGTCTTTAATATTCATCATTTTCTGGTGGGAGGGCAGCTTGCTTAACCACAGATATCTCCAGTTCCTGGATATAGATTTCTTAGCTTTGAATTGGATAGAAACTAGACAGTCCCACCTTTCAAAAGGTACTGGGGACTTGGGGATAAGAGTTCAGGAGCCAAAGCAATCCACCAACAAAATATATAAAACTGCATATTAGGCGTGTGGAGCTGGAACAGGGACCAGCTGCTTGAAGGCTGATATCTCTGGTTCTGGCAGTAGTAGAGACAAGCTGCCAGTGTCCACTAAAAGGAGAGAGTCCCAGCTTTTGGAGTATACCCTCAGAAAAGAACCTGAGATATCTGGCTGGGAAGAGCAATTAACAGGCTTAGATGGGGACCACTGCGTAGAAGTCCGATATATCTGGTTCCCCAGGGCCGATTTTCAAAAATCTGGTACCCCTGGAAAGAGGGGATCCTCAGCTATCAGCCTAGGGCCCTTATACTCCTGGAGCCCTTGGGAGAGTGCCCATTGAGCCCATACGAATAGACGTCCCTGACCCTAAACAGTTCCTGTTTAATGCTTAGGCTTTTTAGGTTGTAGCCTAGGGAACCAGGACTTGGGGGCACCATGTAGTTGGCAGCTGGGGAATAAAATGAAGACTTCAGTCTATCCATGTTGGCGACGGCCACACAGCTTTAATTAAAGAAGCTTGTTAATCAACCAGCCATCCCCAGACAATGTTGAGGTAAGTTCTCAAAGTGGCAACCAGATGGCTGTCCTAATGTGACCATGTAACTTACTGCTGAAATCTTTCCTTTATGTACATTGTGCTACATTGCCATCTGGGTAGCCTAAGAAGCAGCCTTTAGGTCTACCTCACATTTTTCAGAAGTTTACTTTACACTCCCAAAACATCATTAGATGTCAAGTTCAAAGATGCCATTTGTAGTGTGTGACCTTCACTACCTGCACATGCGCAGTATGAATGGTAAGATCCTGATCACTCATGCGCACTGTGCCCTGTGTTAGCAGCATTACAGGGGGCAATACAAGTGTATTAGCCTAGGGCGTCTAGACCAATATTTTGTCTATAATCGCTAACCCTGCAGTGGGGCAGTGCCAGTGTTTCCACTCCAGTTCAAGCCCTCCATATGGCATGCTGAGCACTGTGTGTTTTAAATACAGGTGATAGGTCACTAGTTAACTGCGGGCGTATGGTATTGGAGTATTGGAGTTTTACACTGAGGTAACTGGATTAGTCAAATCCCTTTTTTTTATGTGTTTTTATATACAGCAGGGGAGAAGCCAGGGAACCCAAAATAGGAGCTGGTCTTGGGCCCAGTGGGATTTTATTAAGACTCAGATTACTTATGTATATCTGCCCCATAATATGTGTGGCAGTGCCAAGCTTTTTCTCCTAGTCCGTAGAGGATGCTGGGGACTCCAAAAGGACCATGGGGTATAGACGGGATCCGCAGGAGCTTGGGCACACTAAAAAGACTTTGACTGGGTGTGAACTGGCTCCTCCCTCTATGCCCCTCCCCCAGACCTCAGTTATAGGAACTGTGCCCAGGAGAGACGGACATTTCGAGGAATGGATTTTTGTTAACTTAAGGGCGAGACACATACCAGCCTACACCACAAACATACCGTACAACCGGAGTAGCAGGAAACCAGATAACAGTATGACCTAACAACAGCAACAAGCTGAATATAACCGATACACAACCCACGTGTAACCAAAAAATAACCAGTAACACTACAACTGCAAGGAACAGTCCGCACTGGGATGGGCGCCCGGTAAGGATTTACCGGTAGGTATTAAAATCCTATTTTCTCTTCAGTCCTAGAGGATGCTGGGGACTCCAAAAGGACCATGGGGTCTATACCAAAGCTCCAGAACGGGCGGGAGAGTGCGGACGACTCTGCAGCACCGAATGAGCAAACATGAGGTCCTCGTCAGCCAGGGTATCAAACTTGTAGAACTTCGCAAAGGTGTTTGAACCCGACCACGTAGCTGCTCGGCAAAGTTGAAGTGCCAAGACCCCTCGGGCAGCCGCCCAAGATGAGCCCACCTTCCTGGTAGAATGAGCCTTTACTGACTTCGGCACCGGTAGCCCAGCCGAAAAATGAGCTTGCTGAATCGTATTACAAATCCAGCGAGCAATAGTCTGCTTAGAAGCAGGATTTCCAATCTTGTTGGAAGCATACAGGACAAACAGAGCCTCTGTTTTCCTAGTAAGAGCCGTTCTGGCGACATAAATCTTCAAGGCTCTTACGACATCAAGAGATTTTGGAACCGCCACAGCATCTGTAGCCACAGGCACCACAATAGGTTGGTTTATGTAAAACGAAGAAACCACCTTTGGCAGAAATTGTTGACGAGTCCTTAATTCCGCTCTATCAGAATGAAAGATCAAATATGGGCTCTTGTGAGACAAAGCCGCCAACTCGGATACTCATCTAGCAGATGCCAGAGCCAAAAGCATAACCACTTTCCAAGTGAGAAACTTTAACTCAACCTTACGCAAAGGTTCAAACCAGTGAGACATAAGAAACTGTAACATCACTTCAAGATCCCACGGTGCCACGGGTGGCAGAAATGGAGGGTGTATATGCAGCACTCCCTTCACGAAAGTCTGAACCTCAGGAAGGACAGCCAATTATTTTTGAAAGAAAATAGATAAAGCCGAAATCTGCACTTTGATGGAACCCAATTTCAGGCCTGCATCTACGTCTAAATGCAAAGGAGAGGAAAAAACACACCCTAGGGTGGAATTTTGCTCCAGGCGCTGATTGGGGAGGTGCTACCCAGCAGCTGAAACAAAGGGAGGTTGGTCAGACCCCCAAGTCACAAGCAATACACAAAGAGAGGGTTAAAGCGCTTGCTGGTCATATAAGAGAAAAGAGTGGTCACATTGAAAATCACACATTTATTTAAACAATAAAATAAAATAAAAATGATTTAAAAAGTACAATATGAATAAAAATTGGAGAACACAATGTGTGTTGAATCTCAAGAAAAGCTGTGCCCCTCTCGATCTCAATGAGAGTTGGTGGGAAACATTCAAACCTGTTCCAATATACAGTCCCCTAGTAATAAACTCAGAGTGTCCCGTTAGTAATCCATCGTGTATATATTTACCACCAGCAGTTATCCAAGGTGTTTTAAGCGGTTGGCATCCGCAAGAGGCTGTCCCTTGTATGGCTGTGTAAAAGTTCCACGGTGGAGAGATGTCCTTCTAACGGGATCCACAAATGAAGGCAGTGATGGGGACCTGGTCCAGGTGAGAGTTCCTCAGGAGATGGAGTGATGAACACTGGGCACGCACAGCAGCAATCACCAACGCGTTTCGTTGCGTTCACGCAACTTTTTCAAGGTATTGATAGTGCTGCTAGCCAGGGTTTTTATACCCTTACCAATATGGTTGCTCATTTGCATATGTGAATGACAGTGACCAAATCCTCTCATTATATGACCAAATAATGACAGACAGAATATACAGAATGTTGAGTAATCAATACATAATTAATCATGTGTATTATATACCTTATTATTCATAACTACAGATAAATTTGTTTCTCTAAATAGCAAATCACATGACTAGCATGGTATAATGGGGGAGCGGAATGGTATTAAACCCGAAATGGATTAGAAACAAACTCCCAGTGGTCCCTTAGTAATCAGACTGGGAGTCATTATCCATTTATTACACAAATCTGACTGAGGACAGGTGTGGAGATTACCTCTTAATGTGGGGCCTGTACCTGGCATGAATGCAGCACGTCATAGATCCGCGCCAGAGAGTCCGGGCGACGGCATGTGAGCGTCCTCAGCAAGGCGCATCACTAGCCGCCGCTTCCGGTTCGCTGACGTGCTGGTCAAATCCGGTCTACGTCAATGGTGCGCGGCCGGGGGTAATGCGTCATCTCAACGCAACCATAGGGACTGGTGAGCATAGGGGTTACCATGGCGACGGACACCGCAGTGAGCGTCACCTAGGTAACGCGCACCACACTGACCGGCCCCACAGCAAACGGGAACAGATTTCAAGGAACAATCACATGATATTCAAACCTCGAAAGTGTGTAAAGTAATCACAATCTGTGGTATGGATTAGATTGGGAAATAGAAGAGTGAAACTGAAGGGTTCGATGTTTATGAATGATAATCTTCTGTAGTACACAATACTTAAAAAATATATTGATATTGGTATACATTCTAGAATAACAAATAGATACATGTGCAATAAAAAATATATATATAATGGATGTCAATACGTATAATCTGGGCATCATAAGAAAACCAATAATAAGAACAGAACAAAAAAGAGAGAACGGAATATAACAGTAGGTAAATACATGCATAGAATATACATCTCTATCGGGGGTAATTCTATGGAAGAGTGGATGCAAACCCAGGACTTATTTAAATGTAGCAGGGAGAAAAGAATCACGTGTTTATATCACTAGATTCAGTTCAACCTGTTCATTCAGACCAGAGGGATGTAACGTATTCAGCCTGAACATCCAATAGAGTTCTTGTTTACATAATGCTTTATAACGATCTCCACCTCTCTCTGTTTTCACAATATGTTCAATGGCTACTACACTAAGGAGACTCGGATCACTATCATGACAGTCTCTAAAATGCCTAGAAACACTATGTGTTGGTAATTTGTTGATAATGTTCCGACGGTGTTCCATAAACCGGACTTTGATACTTCTTATCGTCCGTCCCACATATCTTTTATTACAGGCACATGTCAGCATATATATGACATAATTAGTGTCACAATTCATGAAGTTGGTCAAAGTGTATTCCTCACCTCCCTCAACTGTAATCGATGTAGTTTTCCTAGGGATGTGTTTACACGTAGTACATCTGGTTGTACCACAACGATGGAAACCTGGAGGACGCACTGGTATCCATGATTCCCGTATCTCTCCCTCTATATCAACTGGAGGGATAGTTTTGAGAAAGCTGGGGGCCAAGATGTTTCTGAGGGAGCGTCCTTTTTTAAAAATAAATGAAGGTCTATTTGGCAAAGTACCTCTGAGTAACGTGTCTTGGTTGAGCATCCCAAAATTTCTACATATTATTCGCTTAATGGACGTGCTTTTACTGTTGAAAGTTGATATGAAGGCTAGGTCTTCCTGATAAACAGTGTGAGCATGGCTACTTTCCTGACCTGGTAAAGGTAGTTTCTTATTGATTTTAGATTTGAGAAGAGTGTCCCTATCTACATGTAGGACTTCTTGCATAGTTCTCTTTAGCGGTGACAATGGGTAACTCCTTAGTTGGAACGCTTCAATCATTAAGTGTGCTTGTTCTAGATATTTATTATCATCCGTACAATCACGCCGCAGGCGTAAGAATTGCCCCCGAGGAATATTTTTCTTCCAAGGGGGGTAATGAGCGCTCTGGTAGTGCAAATAGGCGTTAGTCGCGACTTCTTTGGTGAAATTAGAGGTATATATTTTGCCATCCCTGACTTCAAGAGTTAAGTCCAAAAAATTAATGGTGGTAGGGTGATAGGAGTGGGTGAAACGAAGATTAAAGTGATTAGAGTTTAAACTATTAACGAAGTGAAGTGCCGATGGCAGATCCCCATCCCAAATAATAAAAAGATCATCTATATACCGGCCATAGAGGACCAGATTCGCGCCAAAGCCCCCGCCCCACACATGGGTGTCCTCAAAGGCACCCATGTAAAGGTTGGCGTAACTCGGCGCAAATCTGGTCCCCATGGCCGTACCCATCACCTGGAGATAATACGTGTCCAGAAACATAAAATAATTGTGTTTGAGAATAAAAGAAATGGCATCCAACAGAAAAGTCTTGTGTCTCTCTGGAAGGTCCCCATCAGCTCGTAGTCTCGATGCTATTGCATCACAGCCCAAGTCATGTGGAATGTTAGTGTACAAACTTTGTACATCAAGGGTCATAAATGCATAACCCTCTTTCCATTTCACACCTTGCAACTGTTGTAAAAAGTGGGTGGTATCTTTGATGTGGGACCTTAGTGTAGAGACACGAGGTTGGAGGAAGGAATCAACATAAAATGACAGATTGGAGGATAGAGAACCTATACCCGAGATAATAGGGCGACCAGGGGGTGCACTAAGTGATTTGTGTATCTTTGGGAGGTGGTAGAAAATGGGAACAGTAGGGTGTTTAGTGAATAAAAAATTAAATTAATCTTTGGAGATGACTCCATCGGCCAGGGCATCATCAAGTAAATGTTGAAACTCCCTGAGGAAGTTTTGTGTGGGATCAGAATCAAGTTTCCTATAGAAAGCAGTATCCTCTAGTTGTCTGTTAGCCTCATTGATATAGTCCGTTCTGTTCTGCACTACCAGACCGCCCCCCTTGTCTGCCTCCCTAAATACTAGGGAGGTGTCCTTGGTCAGGTCCCGTAATGCTTTACGTTCCCATTTGTTTAAGTTGGTGTGTGGCCTCTTGTTTTTAACTTTTCCCTGTTGGCAAAGGTTTCTAAAATCATTGAGGGTAGTCTTGTAAAAGCATTCTATCATTGGGCTCTTATAAGAGAGGGGGTAGAACTCGGACTTACGTCTGAAATTATTCCTATTAACATCAAACACTTTTCTAGGGACGTCAACTGGATTATCAGGATTAGCGTCCAAAAGTTCTTGCAGAATATGACCAGCAAGCGCTTTAACCCTCTCTTTGTGTACTGCATCTACGTCTGCCTGCAAAAAATGGAGGAAACGACCCAAATGAAACTCGCACCAAAACACATACTTCCTCCAAATACGGTGATAATGTTTTGCCGTAACCTCCTTCCTAGCTTTAAGGAGAGTGGGGATGACCTCCCCAGGAATACCCTTCCGAGCTAGGATTTGGCGTTCAACTTCCACGCCGTCAAATGCAGCCGCGGTAAGTCCAGAAACATGCAGGGCCCCTGCAGTAACAGGTCCTCTCTTAGAGGAAGCGGCCAAGGATCTTCTACAAGCAATTCCTGAAGATCCGGATACCAAGCCCTCCGTGGCCAATCTGGAACAACGAGTATTGCCTGAACCCCTGTTCGTCGTACGACCTCAGCACCTTTGGAATGAGAGGAAGCGGAGGGAACACATACACCGACCGAAACACCCACGGAGATACCAGGGCGTCCACTGCACTGGCTTGGGGGTCCCTTGACCTGGAACAATACCTCGGAAGCTTCTTGTTGAGGCGCGACGCCATCATGTCTATCAGAGAAATTCCCCAACGCCTTGTCACTTCTGCAAATGCTTCTTGATGAAGAGCCCACTCTCCCGGATGGAGATCGTGTCTGCTGAGGAAGTCTGCTTCCCAGTTGTCCACGCCCGGGAGGAAGACTGCGGACAGAGCGCTCACGTGCTGTTCCGCCCAGCGAAAGATTCTTGTGGCCTCCGTCATTGCCGCCCTGCTCCTTGTTCCGCCTTGGCGGTTTACGTACACCACCGCTGTTATGTTGTCCGACTGGATCAGGACAGAGAGACCCTAAAGAAGGTTCTTCGCTTGCAGCAGGCCGTAGTAAATGGCTCTTAACTCGAGAACATTTATGTGGAGACAAGATTCCTGGCTTGACCACTTTCCCTGGAAATTTCTTCCTTGCGTGACTGCGCCCCAGCCTCGGAGACTTGCATCTGTTGTCAGCAGTACCCAGTCCTGGATTCCGAATCGGCGTCCCTCTAGGAGGTGAGAACCTTGCAGCCACCACAGGAGAGAGATCCTGGCCCTGGAAGATAGACTTATTTTCCGGTGTATGTGCGGGTGAGACCCAGACCATTTGCTTAGCAGATCCCACTGAAACACCCGGGCATGAAACCTGCCAAACGGAATGGCTTCGTAAGCCGCTACCATCTTCCCCAGTACCCGAGTGCATTGATGAATCTACACACTTGTCGGCCTCAGAAGCTCCCTGACCATGGTCTGGATTTCCAGAGCTTTGTCCTCCGGAAGAAATACTCTCTGTAGTTCCGTGTCTAGGATCATACCCAGAAAGGACAGCCGAGTGGCCGGGATCAATTGAGACTTTGGCAAATTTAGAATCCAACCGTGATGTCGCAGAACCGACAGGGAGAGATCCACATTTCTCAACAACTGTTCCTTGGACCTCGCCTTTATCAGGAGATCGTCCAAGTACGGGATAATTGTGACCCCTTGCTTGCGAAGGAGAACCATCATTTCCACCATTACCTTGGTGAAAACCCTCGGGGCCGTGGAGAGCCCAAACGGCAACGCCTGAAATTGGTAATGACCGTCCTGTACTGCAAACCTCAGAAAGGCTTGATGAGGAGGGTATATCGGGACATGCAAGTAAGCATCCTTTATGTCGACTGACGCCATAAAATCCCCCCTTCGAGGCTGGAGATCACAGCTTGAAGAGACTCCATCTTGAACTTGAAAATTTTCAAGTATGGATTGAGGGATTTTAGGTTCAGAATCGGTCTGACCGAGCCTTCCGGCTTCGGCGCGACAAAGAGGCTCGAATGGAAGCCTTCCCCTTGTTGGGACGGGGAATCCAGCACAATGACCCTCTGTTGACACAACTTTTGTATCGCAGCCTTTACCACTTCTCTTTCGGGAAGAGAAACTGGCAAGGCCACACGAAAAAGCGGCGGGGGGGCATCTCCTGAAACTCCAGTCTGTACCCTTGGGACACTATGTCTAAGACCCAAGGATCCAGGGCCGATTGAACCCAGACCTGACTGAAGAATCGGAGACGGCCCCCCACCGGTACGGATTCCCGCAGGGGAGCCCCAGCGTCATGCGGTGGACTTGGTAGAGGCGGGGGAGGACTTTTGGTCCTGGGTGCCTGACACTGCAGGCGACTTCTTTCCCCTTCCTCTACCCTTTGAGGCGAGGAAGGACGAGCCCTTACCTCTTTTGTATTTATTAGGCCGAAAGGACTGCATCTGCTGATGGGGTGCCTTTTTCTGTTGTGTGGGAACATAAGGAAGAAAAGATGACTTACCCGCAGTAGCGGTAGACACCAGGTCAGCCAGGCCGTCACCAAACAAGACACTACCTTTAAAAGGGAGAGCTTCCATATTCTTCTTGGAGTCGGCATCTGCATTCCATTGATGAATCCACAGCGCCCTCCTGGCCGAGACCACCATGGCATTACCTCTTGATCCCAAGAGGCCAACATCCCTCGCTGCATCCTTTACAGGGCCGGTTCTGGCGCTCTGTGTGCCCCGGGTGGCAATAGGGGGCGTGGCTTCGTACAGGGGGCATGGTCATTTACGCCCCCTGTACAGACTGAAATGATGTGCGGTGCGCGATGACGTCATCGCGCACCGCACAGTAAAGGACCTCTCCACGAAGGGAAACTAGACGCGTACGCGTCTAGTTTCCATTCACAGCGGCAGCGGCCAGCGGGGGGCACACAGCAGCAGCGGATCTTGCCCTTGTGCGGCGCCCTCCGGATGGCGCCCTGCGCCCTCCGGAAGGCGGCTCCCCGGGCAAAAGTCCTGCTTGCCCGTGGCAAGATCCGCTACTGATCCATTAGGTAATCCATTAGGTAATCTGCAGCGTCCTTGATATAACCAAGAGTCAAAAGAATTATCCTTATCAAGGGTATCCATATCAGAAGCCAAATTTTCAGCCCACTTAGCAATAGCACTACTCACCCATACCGACGCCACAGCAGGTCTGAGCAATGCGCCAGTATTAACGAAAATGGCCTTCAATGTCGTCTCCAACTTGCGATCTGCTGGGTCCTTGAGAGCAGCTGTGTCTGGAGACGGAAGCGCCACCTTCTTGGACAAACGGGATAGAGCCTTGTCCACATTGGGAGACGACTCCCATTTGTCCCTGTCGTTAGAGGGGAAAGGATATGCCATCAAAATTCTCTTGGGAATCTGCCACCGTCTGTCAGGCGACTCCCAAGCCTTTTCACAAAGCGCATTCATTTCATGAGAGGGGGGAAATTTTACCTCAGGCCTTTTCCCTTTAAATAAACAAACTTTTGTGTCAGGAATGGCAGGTTCCTCAGATATATGTAAAACATCTTTGATGGCTATAATCATGTACTGAATACTCTTGACAACCGGTGGATGTAAAGAAGCCTCATTGAAATCGACATCTGAATCAGAGTCCGTGTCGGTACCTGTATCTGCCATCTGGGTAAAAGAACGCTTTTGTGAGCCTGAGACGATCTGTACCTGAGACAAAGACTCCTCCATGGATTTTCTCCATGTTTGTGTCTGCGAATCAGATTTATCCAGTCTCTTAGATAATAAAGCCACATTTGCATTCAGTGTACTCAGCATAGTCATCCAATCAGCAGTCGGCTGTGCCGACAGAGTCATACCTAAATCCCTCTCTGCACCTCCAATAACTTCCTCCGGGGAGGAACACCCAGTCTCAGACATGTCGACACGGAGTACCGACACACCCACACACACAGGCCACAAACACGGGGACAGACCCACAGGGAAGCCTGTAGAGAGAAACACAGAGGGAGTATGCCAGCTCACACCCCAGCGCCCATATACTAAAAGAAATAATATATGTGACCAGCGCTGTCTATGATATTATGAAAGCACCAAATCTTATGTGCCCCCCCCCCCCCCTTTTTTGCCTCCCTTTTACTTACGGGAGCTTGGAGGTCCGGGCCAGCGTCTCTGCAGCACTGTAGAGAGAGAGAAAATGGCGCTGGTGAGCAATGTGCGGCTAAGCCCCACCCCTTCCCGGCGCACTGTAGCCCGCTCAAATTCAATTTTTCTATCCTGGCGGGGGTACTCTATACGGTGCCTGGACACCGTATAATCTGTTCTGCCAGCCCATCGACCCCAGTAACTGCTGCCCAGGGCGCTCCCCCCTAGCATGCAGGGAGCTGTAGCCAGCAGGTCTCCCTGAAAATAAAAAACCTAACAAAAGTCTTTCTAGAGAAACTCAGTAGAGCTCCCCTAGTTGTGACCCATCACTCCTGGGCACAAAGTCTAACTGAGGTCTGGGGAGGGGCATAGAGGGAGGAGCCAGTTCACACCCAATCAAAGTCTTTTTAGTGTGCACAAGCTCCTGCGGATCCCGTCTATACCCCATGGTCCTTTTGAAGTCCCCAGCATCCTCTAGGACGTAAGAGAAAAGAACATTAAGAGCAAATCCAAAACAATAGTTAATAATATAGCCTTGCCCCTTACCAAAAATCTCTTGCAACGGGATGTAATGGCATCCGAGATCGTCGGAGATGCAGAATGCCGGATGATCTTGGAATTTTTTTTGAAAGGGCAATCACTAACAAGGCAAAACCATGCCTTCTGATTGCCCCTTTAAAAAAACGTCTGAGATCGGCCAGCATCCCGCACCTCTGGCGATCTTGGACACCATTATATACCGCCCTTGGAGAGAGATAAAGTGGATAGAGATAAAGTACCAACCAACTAGCTCATAACTGTCCTTATTCAAACACAGCCTGTAACATGGCAGTTAGGAGCTGGTTGGTTGGTACTTTATCTCTCTCTCCACTTTTCACTCTCTAGGGCAGATGTACTAAGCCTTGGAGAGTGATAAAGTGGAGAGATATAAACCAATCAGCACAGGGCTGGTCCGCCCCGCGTGTCAGTAACGCCCCCCCCCCTTCCCCGCAGAAGTGCAAAGGCATTGCACAGCGGCGATGCCTTTGCACCTCAAGAGTATCTCACGACCAGCGATGCTTTAGCGTGCTGGCAGGGAGCTACTCGTCGCTCCCCACCCCGCAGCGGCTGAGTATGACGTCACGCAGCCGCTGCGGGCCGCCTCCCACACGGTCCGGCCAGGCCTGCGGTGGCCGGACCGCGCCCACGAAATGGTGGTCAAATGCCGCCGTTTCGCCCCCTCCCGCCCAGCGACCGCCTCTGCCTGTCAATCAGGCAGAGGCGATCGCAGCCCAGCTATGGCCTTCGGCGGCGCACTACGGCACCAGCGCATGCGCAGTGGGTACCCGTTCGCTCGGCTGCGATAAAAAGCAGCGAGCGAACGGGTCAGAATGACCCCCATAGTGCATACACAATGGGCGATATCGTGAACAATGTAAATAGAGGCTTTTTCTACTGTAGCAACCTCCAACCCCTGCACTCTTAACACAAACATTGGGAGTAATTCCAAGTTTATCGCAGCAGGAATTTTGTTAGCAGTTGGGCAAAACTATGGGGGTAATTCCAAGTTGATCGCAGCAGGAATTTTTTTAGCAGTTGGGCAAAACCATGTGCACTGCAGGGGAGACAGATATAACATGTGCAGAAAGAGTTAGATTTGGGTGTTTTATTTTGTTTCTGTGCAGGGTAAATACTGGCTGCTTTATTTTTACACTGCAAATTAGATTGCAGATTGAACACACCACACCCAAATCTAACTCTCTCTGCACATGTTATATCTGCCTCCCCTGCAGTGCACATAGTTTTGCCCAATTGCTAACAAACTTGAGGCTGCGATCAACTCAGAATTACCCCCCCATGTGCACTGCAGGGGAGGCAGATATAACATGTGTAGAGAGCGTTAGATTTGGGTGTGGTGTGTTCAATCTGAAATCTAAATTGCAGTATAAAAATAAAGCAGCCAGTATTTACCCTGCACAGAAACAAAATAACCCACCCAAATCTAACTCTCTCTGCACATGTTATATCTGCCTCCCCTGCAGTGCACATGGTTTTGCCCAACTGCTAACCAAATTCCTGCTGCGATCAACTTGGAATTACCCCCATTGTCTAGACTACTATTACCCTAGATTTACTCTATTTAACTAAAAGGTATGTGTATATTTACTAGTACACTTCTTTAAACCTTTATGTGCGATACAATAATCTAGTTTTGGGAACAAATATAAATAAATGCATTCAATATTTCCCAAAGTAACTTTCCTCAATTGTACTGAATCCTAAAATATCTAAGAATTCTGAAACCCTTTGTACATACCATGTAAAAGTATCAAACCTTATACACTATGGGGGTCATTCCGAGTTGTTCGCTCATTGCCGATTTTCGCAACAGAGCGATTAAGGCCAAAATGCGCATGCGCATGGTACGCAGTGCGCATGCGCTAAGTATTTTAGTACAAAACTTAGTAGATTTACTCACGTCCGAACGAAGAATTTCCATCGTTGAAGTGATCGGAGTGTGATTGACAGGAAGAGGGTGTTTCTGGGCGGAAACTGACCGTTTTCTGGGAGTGTGCGGAAAAACGCAGGCATGCCAGGATAAAACGCGGGAGTGTCTGGAGAAACGGGGGTGTGGCTGGCCGAACGCAGGGCGTGTTTCTGACGTCAAACCAGGAACGAAACGGGCTGAGCTGATCGCAGTGTAGGAGTAAGTCTCGAGCTACTCAGAAACTGCTAAGAATTTTCTATTCGCAATTCTGCTAATCTTTCGTTTGCAATTCTGCTAAGCTAAGATACACTACCAGAGGGCGGCGGCCTAGCTTGTGCAATGCTGCTAAAATCTGCTAGCGAGCGAACAACTCGGAAAGACCCCCTAAGCCTCAATTCTCAGTCATCCCAGCACTTGCTGTACACATCCACACTTAAATTAATAATACTGAACTTTAAATAGCATCAAGTTTACAATACCTTCAATAACCTACTCTGGCTACTCTTTCGTTGGTGCACTTCCAGGAATTGTTGGACCAATGATAAATATAAGTGTAACAGCCCTTGGCTACTGTACCCTAGGTGGCTCTGTAGAATAGATACAGTTATCTCTCTGTGTAATATTTATCCACAGCCCAGGGGGCTAGTTCAAAAGGGATTAGTAGTCTGTACTTAACTAAATGTTTCTGGTAACTTTCTAGTCGTCATTCACTATAAGCCACTTATTCCTGTTTGCACTTAGGCCCTCATTCCGAGTTGTTCGCTCGTTATTTTTCTTCGCATCGGTGCGATTAGTCGCAAACTGCGCATGCGCAACGTTCGCAGTGTGCCTGCGCCAAGTAAATTTGATAAAAAGTTTGGTATTTTACTCACGGCTTAACGAAGAAATCTCTTCGTTCTGGTGATCGGAGTGTGATTGACAGGAAGTGGGTGTTTCTGGGCGGAAACTGGCCGTTTTATGGGTGTGTGTGAAAAAATGCTGCCGTTTCTGGGAAAAACGCGGGAGTGGCTGGAGAAACGGGGGAGTGTCTGGGCGAACGCTGGGTGTGTTTGTGACGTCAAACCAGGAACGAAACTGACTGAACTGACCGCAGTGGCAGAGTAAGTCTCGAGCTACTCAGAAACTGCAAATAAATTTCTTTTCGCAATTCTGCGAATCTTTCGTTCGCAATTCTGCAAAGCTAAGATTCACTCCCAGTAGGCGGCGGCTTAGCGTGTGCAAAGCTGCTAAAAGCAGCTAGCGAGCGCACAAGTCGGAATGAGGGCCTTACTACAGTATTGCAGATATTTGTACTTCAATTAAAGTGTATTTGTAACTGGCATACACTTTGAGCCTTTTCTTTGGTCACCTTGAGCTGATACTGGGAGATACCGAGGGCCTGAATCTGAATTTGAAGGATTTCTGTGCATGGGAACATATGGTGAGTTTCGCATACTACGTAATTGCTGATGCGAATTTAAATTTTTTTGCTTATGTCCATGCAATAAATGAAGGGAAGCCTGTTTCTAATGAATCTATAGCACCGAGCATGGGACTTGTGCAAGTGCCATTTCTAATAAAGGTGGTTTTGGCATCTGGCATAAAACCAATGGGCCGTATGGCTTCCCACTTGCAGGTGCACAAACCCCTGCTTTAGCCCTACGGATTCTTGCATTAGCATGAGGGAAGTAAATCGTGATTTTCACTGCTGCTAGCAACTACAATCCCTGTACGTATGACTCAGAACAAGCTCCGGAATGTGATGAAAGCTGTACAACTGCCATTTTGATCTGATTGGATGCTCTGCCAACTAACTGACTAACTGGCACTGACTGCTGCCACGCAATGCTTCTCTCTCATCACTCAACGTTTGAAAACCTGTTCCTCAAGGAGAGGCGCAAGAAGTAAGTGCGAGGAGCATTGCAATGCAAATACTCCTGACACTGGGAGTAATTCAGACTGGATCGCTAAAGCGGCAGTGATCACAGTCTGAATCCCTTTGTGGAGTGCGCTTGCACACCCCAGGAGCCCAGTGAGATGCTAACGGCATCTCTGGGCTGTGATCGCTTCTGCCAGATTGACAGGCAGGGGTGGTCACGGAACGGGAGGGGGCGTGCCAATGGTGTTAGAACGCCATTGGCGGGGCGCAGTCTGGACAATGCAGGCATGTCCGGACCATTGTGGGAGGCGGTCCGCGGTGGCTGCATGATTTCACATGCAGCCGCTGCGACCCAGGACACGGCGGGTAGGCCCCTGTCAGTGCACAGGAGCTGCGCAGGCAGGGAGCTACTCGCCGGGTGAAAAAGCATCACTGCCGTGCGGTGCTTTTGCACCCATGCGGGGGGGGAGGGGCAGAGCCAGACATGCGGGGCGGACTAGCCCTGTGCTGGGCGTCCCCCCGCATGTCTGAGTAAATGATCAAAGATGTGCTAAATTTACCACATCTACGATCTGAATTACCCCCACAGTGCTGTAAATTGCATCATCACGACACCATTCTCACCTATTCTCCCAGAAGTTGCAGGAGACTCACAGTTTTTCATGTAGTCCCCCACACCCCAGGAAAAGTTGCAGGATCTACCGCATTCCACCCGCTTCATACTGAAGTGTGCTGGATGATGAGACTATGCCAGGAATTGCGGTTCTGTACAGAGGGGGTGGGGTTAAATTATGCAAAATTGCATTTAGCCACACCCCTCTCCATGGACTCTGAAATTTTGCCGTTACAGGGGCAGGACTAGTGTCCAATAGTGTCTCCTCTCCGCGCTTATCCCTATAATGTAGGCAAGTATGCACAACACCACTAGGGAAGAGAGCAAAGTAACCTGTTCTACCCTAAGTCTGGGAGGGTCCCTTGAAATGTAGGAATCTCCCAGACATTCCGGGGTATACATATTTACTAAAGTGCAGGTTTACAGAAGTGGAGATGTTGCCCATAGCAACCAATTAGATTCCACTTATAATTTATCTAGCACTATCTAGATCGGGCATTCCCAACCTCGGTCCTCAAGGCACTCTAACAGTGCAGGTTTTAGTGACAGCCAGGCTTTAAGCACAGATAATTATATCTGCGGTATTAATTGAGTCATCCTGATTAAGCATGGATACCACTAAAACCTGGACTGTTAGTGTGCCCTGAGGACCGAGGTTGGCAAGGCCTGATCCAGATGATAATAGCTAGAATCTGTTGCTATGGGCAACATCTCCACATTAGCAGAAGAGAAGGAATGTATGGTCTAGGTATTAAAAGCAAACCCTATTACGTTAATGTTTGTGGCGGTTGCAGGAATGAGGCATAAACATGGGTGCTACTAATATAATGCTGGTGTCGTTTGGGGATTTGAGGTATGGAAAGGTGCAGGAACAGGTAAGGGAGAGCAGCGCAGTCGGACAAATGTCCTGATTCTGGTGTGGTAACCCCGATGTTGGCTGACAATCTTGTCCACTCAAGATCAGTCAAGAGGCTTGTATGATAAGCAGGGCACGGCCATGCCCACAGGATAGCCCATTTGTCCACTTTAGAACTGGAACCAACTAATGTTTCGGCATGCTGGGATACATTCTCTGGCAGAGTGTATCTCAACATGTTAGTTTCTTCTTTTTTCTTCATGTGTGGGCCAGAGCAGCCTCTGAGTACGGGATGCAGTCAGGATCCCTGCTGTCACTCTGTATCCCGGCAGTCAGAATACCGAGGCTGGACTACCGAGTCCGACCCTATTCTGAATGCCGACACTGGCATCCAGAATGGGTACATCATCCCGGCGCCAGAGTACCGACAGCCGGGATCCCGAACGAGGACAGACCTCGCTGCAAGTCAGGCAACCCGGGGGGGGGGGGGGGGGGGAGGGAGGGGGGGGGGGTTAGGTTTAGGCTCAAGGGGGGAACTGAGTTAGGGTTGGGCTGCATCCTGGGGGGTTAGGGTTAGGCAATTCCCTCGGAGTGTTAGGGTTAGGCTGCGGGGAGGGGCGGTAAGGTTTAGGCAGCAGGGACAGGGGGTTAGGTTAAGGCACCTATGGGGGGTAGTTAGGGTTATGCAACATGGGGGGAGGTTAGGGTTAGGCTGCAGGGAGGGAGGGTTAGGGGATTGGGGAGAGAGGGGAACACCCCTTATCCATGTCTACTAAAAAATCGGGATCCCGGCGCCAGTATTGCGACCGCCGGTATCCCATGCGCCGCCAAATCATACTGATCCCCTGAGTACAGCCTACACTCCCCCAACATCATATCACCTCGCCGTTGTCAGCGGGTTTGGACTGAAGGGCAGATTTATGAAGCCTGGTGAAGTGATAAAGTGGAAGGTGATAACGCACCAGCCAATCAGCTTCTGACTTCCATGTTCCAGGCTGGGTTTGAAAAATGACAGTTAGGAGCTGACTGGCTGGTGCTTTATCACCTTCCACTTTATCACTTCACCAGGCTTAATACATCTGCCCCATGTAACATGAATATCTGTCACACTACTCTGTGCGACGTGCCAGGCAGTGGCGTTATTAACAGGTCAGCTCCTAAAGTGGCAGATGTACTCTAATCTACCTGTGAGGACCAGGATGACAGCCGCAGCTCTGGACACTTTACGAGTGGAAATAATGTTCTGATATATTGAAGAGAAGGAGAAATGTCTCTCCCTGAATGTCAGTACAGTTCTGGTTAATCAGAAAATTAATCAGAAATTGCTCACTGCGTGCTGCTGAATGCAATATATTTCTATGAAAGTCTGTCCTCCATCCTTAGTCACTGCCTTTAATCAGTGAATAGACAGCCTGTGAGCTGAATGTGCGCTGACGGAGACATTCTGCATGCCTGCAATCTCACACTTACAGAAGAGATGGCCACAGCAAGATATTCCCATTATTGTATAGTTTCCCCTGTCACATAAGGAGAACCTCCTATTTTTATACAGCTCATCAATAGCCATCTAGGATTTCTACATCTACTGGAACAGCCACCTGACATGTTTCTAGAGGCACTTTGACCAATCAAATAAGATTAAACATGCCAAAATTCTACATTTCATAAAGACAGTCCTCGTACCCTAATGTCACCTAATTCTCATAAGTAAACACATTAATTCAGAGGGTGTGTATCGCGTGACCGGCGGTGATACCGGCATTAGGCACTGAGATGCCCGGCAGGGGGCAAGCGCAACAAAGTCCCTTGCGGGCACGGTGGTGAGCTCTAATGGTGTCGTGGACACCCACGACTGGGAATAGTCCCTATTATTTGGCATGCCGACTGTCAGGATTGTGGGTGGCCGGGATGTAGGTGCTGGTATTGTGACCGCCGGTCTCCTGTCCGCTGGTCACATAACTACATCCTGATTCAAAGACGACATCAGCTAGGTACAGGTGGTACACATGCATGGGGTCCGGCCAAATCGGGGGGGGGGGGAGGTAAGGCAGTGGCACCAATGATTGTGACCTGCTTCTGATTCAGTTGCAACTCGTGGTCAGGATCATCGGCGCCTCTCTCAGATAGGGAAGTAGTCAGGATGACGACATTCTAAATGTCGACAGCATAACGTCAATATGGTCTCAATGTTGACGTTCATGATATCAACATGTTCGGAGTGTTGACATTTAACATGTCAACATTTAGAATGTTGACACTGACATAATGTTGACATGTTTAGAATGGGAACATAATTGTTGACAGAATGTCGACTCATGAAACAGTGGTGTCCCTGGGTGTCATCCTCGGAGACTGTGACCCTGTTTGCCGGAACAGGCTCCATTTTGTTACATTTCCCCAAAGGTGGAAGCCTACTGCCGTGGATGTGTAGTCAGGCACTAACCTTATGCCACTCGCTCTCGCCTTTAGGCAGCCAATGAAATGATGGTCCTGAAACACAGGTCTGTCATGGACATTACAGATGGAAAGACCTGATCACGAATCCTGCAAGGGAAAGCAAATGCACTTTGGCCCTCATTCCGAGTTGATCGCTCGCTGCTGTTTTTCGCGGCCGCGCAGTGATCAAGTGAAAAAGCGGCAATTCTGCGCATGCGCATGCGCTAAGTACTTTCACACAAAACTTTGTAGTTTTACCCAAGCTCGAGCGACGTTTTTTAGTGGCTCGAGTGTTCGTAGTATGATTGACAGGAAGTGGGTGTTTCTGGGCGGCAACACAGCGTTTTCCGGGAGTGTGCTAAAAACCGCAGGCGTGCCAGGTAAAAACGCAGGAGTGGCTGGAGAAATGGGGGAGTGGCTGGCCGAACGCAGGGCGTGTTTGTGACGTCAAACCAGTAACTAAACAGACTGCAGTCATCGCAAGATAGGAGTAAGTCTGGAACTACTCAGAAACGGCATGAAATTTTTTAGTAGCAGTTCTGCTAATCTTTTGTTCGCACTTCTGCTAAGCTAAGATACACTCCCAGAGGGTGGCGGCTTAGCGTGTGCACTGCTGCTAAAAGCAGCTAGCGAGCGATCATCTCGGAATGAGGGCCTTAGTTTGGATAGTCTCAGATATAGCAACACCTTAGTACCAAGCACCAGATGGCAACCTCTCTAATCGCATGGAAAACAGAGGAAAGGGGGTAGAGATGTCACGATATCGGGATATGCAAATAAGGACAAGAAAACAGCCCACAGCTGTACTATACTGATCTTTTCCCTCAGTTGTGTACCACGCACAACAACCTGACTATGGAACAACAGACATCAGCAGGGCCGGATTAACAATGGGGCGGATGGAGCTGCAGCTCCTGTAGCCCTATTTTCAATGGGGGGCCTGGAGTGACAGCATTGACAGGAAAAAGCTTTTTCCTGTCAGAGATTGCCAGTGGCCATACTCTCTCCCATGCCCCGTCTCCTCCGCCTCCAACAGTGAGCACTCTCACCTGAGATTGATGCAGGCAGTGTGGTGGCTGCCTATCCCCTCCAGTCTCTCCTTTATTCGGGGTCCTGAGCCTGTCACTCACAGTCCCAAGCTCCGCCCCCAGACTATACGGGAAGCTGCTGCTGCTGCATGAAGCCTGGTAAGTTTAATGGCTTCTTGATTGGTAGAATTGATTAGTGTGTGTATACTGCATGTGTGGGTATACTGTATGTGTATATACTGTATGTGTGTGTAGTGTACTGTGTGTGTGTATATGTGGGGGTGGGTGTGTGTGTACTTTGTTGGGGTGGGTGTGTACTGTGCGTGTATACTGTATGTGTGTATTGTGTGTGTGTATGCTGGGTGGGTATGTGTGTTCTTTATGTGTGCGTGTGTCTTTATATGTGGTGGTGTGTGTGTGTGTACTTTGTGTGTAATTTGTACTGTGTGTGTGTATATGTGGTTGTGGGTGTGTGTACTTTATGTGGGCATAGTGTGTACTGTGTGTGTATATGTGGTGGTGTGTTTGTGTTTGTTTGTTTATATATATATATATATATATGGTGGTGGGTGTGTGGGTGTAGTAATGGGTGCTGCTGTGTGTGTAGTAATGGGTGCTGCTGTGTGAGTGTAGTAATAGGTGCTGCTGTGTGAGTGTAGTAATGGGTAATGCTGTGTGAGTGTAGTAAGGGGTGCTGCGGTGTGAGTGTAGTAAGGGGTGCTGCGGTGTGTGTAGTAATGGGTGCAGCTGTGTGAGTGTAGTAAGGGGTGCTGCTGTGTGTTTAGTAATGGGTGCTGCTTTGTGTGTAGTAAGGGGTTCTGTAGTGTGAGTATAGTAAGGGGTGTTGCGGTGTGAGTGTAGTAAGGGGTGCTGCTGTGTGAGTGTAGTAAGGGGTTCTGCTGTGTGAGTGTAGTAATGGGTGCTGCTTTGTGTGTAGTAAGGGGTGCTGCGGTGTGAGTGTAGTAAGGGGCGCTGCTGTGTGAGTATAGTAAGGGGTGCTGCTGTGTGAGTGTAGAATTGGGTGCTGCTGTGTGAGTGTAGTCATGGGTGCTGCTATGTGTGTAGTAAGGGGTGCTGTAGTTTGCGTGTAGTAAGGGGTGCTGCTGTGAGTGTAGTAAGGAGTGCTGCAGTGTGAGTGTAGTCATGGGTGCTGCAGTGTGAGTGTAGTAAGGGGTGCTGTAGTTTGAGTGTTGTAAGGGGTGCTGCTGTGAGTGTGGTGAGGGGTGCTGCAGTGTGAGTGTAGTAATGGATGCTGCTGTGTGAGTGTAGTAATGGGTGCTACTATGTGTATAGAGAGAGGTTATGTGATGTGTGTAGTAATGGGTGCTGCTGTGTGAGTGTAGTAATGGGTGCTGCAGTGTGTGTTTAGTAAGGGGTGCTGCTGTGAGTGTAGTAAGGAGTGCTGCAGTGTGAGTGTAGTCATGGGTGCTGCAGTGTGTGTGTGTAGTAAGGGGTGCTGTAGTTTGAGTGTTGTAAGGGGTGCTGCTGTGAGTGTGGTGAGGGGTGCTGCGGTGTGAGTGTAGTAATGGATGCTGCTGTGTGAGTGTAGTAATGGGTGCTGTAGTGTGTGTTTAGTAAGGGGTGCTGCGGTGTGAGTGTAGTAATGGGTGCTGCGGTGTGTGTTTAGTAAGGGGTGCTGCAGTGTGAGTGTAGTAAGGGGTGTTTCTGTGTGTGTAGTTATGGGTGCTGCGGTGTGAGTGTAGTAAGGAGTGTCGCAGTGTGAGTGTTGTATGATACGTTTATTGTCATTATCAAAAAAAATTGACAACAAAATTCAATTGTACAGCACAGCAGATGATGATAAAAAGTTTGGACATAGGTATATAAAAAGCACACAATAACAGGCATGTGAGAGACGACACATTGGGGGTCATTCCGAGTTGATTGCTTGCTAGCAGTTTTTAGCAGCCATGCAAACGAATTGTTGCCGCCCACCGGGAGTGTATTTTCGCTTTACAGAAGTGCGAACGCCTATGCAGCAGAGCGCCTGCAAAAACATTTTGTGCAAAACAAGACCAGCCCTGTAGTTACTTATCCTGTGCGTTGATTCTAACGACGGAGGGATGGCTTTTGACGTCACACACCCGCCCAGCAAACGCCCAGCCACGCCTGCGTTTTCCCCGACATGCCTGCGTTTTTCTAAGCACTCCCTGAAAACGGTCAGTTGACAGCTTTCTCTCAATCACCTTGCGGCCGTCTGTGCGATTGGAATCGTCGCTAGAACCAGTGCAAAACCACAGTGGACTTTGTACCAGTACGACGCGTGTGCGCATTGCGGAGCATACGCAGATTAGCCGTTTTTTTTCACTGATCGCTATGCAGCGAACAACGGCAGCTAGCGATGAACTCGGAATGACCCCCATTATTCCCAATGAGTGTTTAACATGCACACAGCAGTTGGGAAGAAGCTATTCCGTAGGCGATTTTTGCATGCCTTCACTGACCTAAAACGCTTGCCAGAGGTCAATTTTGCAAAAAGACAAGCAGACGGTTGGCTAGAATCAGACATTATACACCTAGCCCGATTTGTCAGTCTTGCTGCAAAGAGATCTTTAATAGTTTGCAGCTGAACCCCAATAATTTTACCAGCTAAGCGAACCAAGCGCTTTAACTCCCCTTGCTCACGGGCGGTACAGTTTCCATACCAAACTATAATTCCATAGGATAAAACACTCTCAATTGCACATCTAAAAAAATGTAGTAACGTACCAACGCCCACACCTGCAACTTTAAGACGGCGAAGGAAAAATAAGCGTTGGTGTATCTTATTAACTATTACCTGAGTATTAACCACCCACGATAAACTGGAGGAAACATGGATACCTAAGAATTTAAAGGACTGAACACACTGTATATTTAACCCATTTATGGATAATGTGAGCAGCGAAAAATCACTACTATACCTAAAATCCATCACCAGTTCCTTAGTTTTATCCACATTTATCAAAAGGTGATTAACCTCACTCCAAATCACCAAATTCTCAATTTCCCTACGATAACTCGCCTCATTCTCACTAGATATTAATCCAATGACTGTAATGTCATCCGCAGATTTTATAATTTGCACACAATCAGAGGTAGACACGCAGTCATGGGTGAATAACGAGTAAAGAAGAGGGCTAGGTACACAAACTTGTGGGACTCCCGTACTAATAGTTATAATCTTAGACAGAAGGTTACCTAATTTTACCTTCTGGGGTCTATTTGATAAGAAGTCTAGTAACCAATACAGGTAGGTATACCAGTACCTAAGTCAGATAGCTTACCTATTAGTGACCGGGGAATTACGGTATTTAACACTGAGCTAAAAAAGGAGATTTATGGTAGACTTACCATAGTTAAATCTCTTTCTGCAAGGTACACTGGATTCCACAGAGAATAGCATTGGGGTGTAGAGTTGTATCTTGATCCAAGGCACCAACAGGCTAAAGCTTTGACTGTTCCCAAGATGCATTGCACCGCCTCCTCTATAGCCCCACCACCAGGCACTGGAGCTCAGTTTCATTAACCAGTCCAATGCAATAGCAGGTAAAATAGAGACGGTAGATGTTAGCCACATAGAACCACATTCTTACGACAGGAGAAGGTACCAGCGGCTAATGCCATACAAACCCAAAGAAGCTAAGTGCGTCAGGGTGGGCGCCCTGTGGAATCCAGTGTACCTCGCAGAAAGAGATTTAACTATGGTAAGTCTACCATAAATCTCCTTTTCTGCAGCGGGGTACACTGGTATTCCGCAAAGAATAACATCGGGGATGTCCTTAAGCAGTTCCTCGTGGGAGGGGACTCACTGTAGTGGGTACAAGAATCCGGCGTCCAAAGGAAACATCCTGGGAGGCGGAAGTATCAAAGGCATAGTACCTGATAAACGTGTTCACTGAGGACCATGTAGCCGCCTTGCACAATTGTTCCGGGGACACGCCTTGGCGGGCCGCCCAAGAAGGTCCAACGGACCGAGTAGAATGGGCCTTAATAGCAGCAGCAGCTGGGAGCCCAGCCCGCGCATAAGCTTGTGCAATCATCATTCTAATCCCTCTGGCCAAGGTTTGCTTATTCGCAGGCCAGCCACGTTTGTGAAAACTACAAAGGAAAAAAAAGAATCTGACCTCCTGATAGAGGCAGTCCTCTCCACATAGATACGGAGAGCCTTACCACATCCAAAGACCGCTCTTTGGAGGACAAACCAGGAGATATAAAGGCCGGAACCACAATCTTTTGATTGAGGTGGAAAGATGACCACCTTAGGTAGATAACCAGGGCAAGTTCTAAGAACTGCACGGTCATGGTGAAAAATAAAAAAGGATGGATGACAGGACAAAGCTCCTAAGTCCGACACCCTCCTAGCAGAGGCAATAACCAACAGAAAAACAAACCTTAAGCATAAGGCATTTAAGGTCCACAGACTCAAGAGGTTCAAATGGAGACTCTTGCAGGGCATTCAACACAACCGACAGATCCCATGGAGCCACAGGAGGGATATAGGGAGGCTGAAGGCAGAAATACAGATGTATCCACTTTCATCTTTGCTATTTTGCTAAATTTGGCACAACATGCAAAACACGGTTAAGCTGTTTTCACGAGTAGCGAGTGGATGAATTTTAAAAATTTTGTTTGCCATAATAGAATATGTATAAAGTAACATATTAAAGAAGAAAATTAAGAAAAATCACAAGGCATGGCTAAATCTGAGTCTATGGCATGCAAAACCGTGCCATACATGGCGGGATATAGCAAAGATGTGGACACATCTGTATGAACCTTGAGGGAGTCAAAAGTCTGTCAGTGGTGAACTTGCATGCATCGTAATTCTTATTAGCACACCAGGTGAAGTAAGAATTCCAGACCCTATAATAAATCCGAGCTGAAGCCGGTTTATGGGCTTTCAACATAGTTTGAACGACCACCTCAGAGAATCCTTTGGCCCTCAAGAGTGAAGCTTCAAGAGCAACGCCGTCAAAGCTAGTCGTGCCAGATCTTGGTAGACACAAGGGCCCTGAATGAGGACGTCTGGGCGTTGAGGAAGTAGAAGAGGACGCTCTATTGAGAGACCCTGCAGGTCTGAGAACCAAAGCCATCTGGGCCACGCTGGAGCAACTAGAAGTAGTATACCTCCTTCTTGCTTGAACTTCAACAATACAGTTATACAGACACACAGGTGCACAGGACCAAACCTATTTACAGGTCCACCTGCGTCTGTGTGTAGATATAAATTCAGGTGCAAATATATTATATCTAAATAAAAAATTATTTAGTTTCCATACAGTATCCAATATACTATGCTGATCACCACAAGATAAAAACTAAATGCAGCTCCCACTCAGTATTCTGAAGTATTACCAAATTCTAAACCAAAAATCACTTATATGAGAGAGCGCATAAAGAATTTCAACATTTTATTACACATTTAAAACCTATATATATATATATATATATATATATATATATGACAAGATCAGAGGGCGCTCTACATAAGGGGATATTATTAAATACCACCAATCACTGTATGAATAATTAATAAAACAAAGTAGTTTAAAAATTTATTAACAGACTCAGAACAATTTGATTCATTTCATATTTGTTCAATAGCATGACATATTCAACACCTTAACAGCTATTACAGATGTAATCTCTTGTCGTTGTAAATTCGACGTATAACAAAACGTCAATCTGAAGAACCCAACGTGTTGCGTCCCGTGGGACTTCCTCAGGGGTATTTAATCTAGATAATAAAATACAATAACTAGACCATACAAAGTGCAACTGTAGTACAAGACAGAACAAAGGTTAGCCATACATACCAATTGGTTAGATACAACATGATTATAGTAGCTTGAAAGAGTGAAAGCATCACTGTGAGTAATAATTCTGACGAATCTAAAAACCAATATATAAATTTCATAAGTGCTAGAACTGAAAAAGTAGTGGGGGTGGGTGGTGCTAAGTAATCAAAAAAGGAATACATACCAATATATGTCTGAGTAAAGTACTCTAGACAAAGGGACTTTCCTTAAAAAGACCATTAAAGGCCAGACATGAATTATGGGTCTGATCAAGGATTTAGAAACAGACCTATAAAAATAATAAAACTTAATTTAGAAGGGAAAGGACCCTTTCCACCTTAGTGACATGTGAAGAAGTATTATATACATACCTAAATTTCCTGTGATATTAAACAGCACTGGACGTGCAAAAATGAAGCAAATTCTTCTTAGAATGTATAAGGGCTGAAGCGCCTAAAAAACATATATGCCATTATCTATCTTTAGATATGATTGCTAACAGGATCTTTTGTATCAAAATCCCAATGGAGTATGGTTACAAATTTATAAGCTGTTAATACTGTGTTAAAAACATTTAATGCCAGGTCCATATTACTTAAAATTATATTCAAGACATAAAAACATTATTACAGACATAGCCTTTCATTATAAAGAAAAGTGGAATCGTGACGATCTTTTGGTACCTAAACCTAAGAACGTTTATAATCAACAATTTAGACCTTTTGTCACGCAGTATAACAGAGAGAACCATCTGGTAAGGAAAGTATTGGACCGTCATTGGGGAATTCTTAAAAAAGACCCCATTTTAGGTCCCCACTTACCCCCGAAACCGTATCTCATATTCCTCAAAGCCAGAAACCTAAAGAGTGCTCTTGCTCCTAGTAGGTTTCAGAACAAAAAGAAATCAGACTTGGAAAATTCAAACTTCTTGTTGAATAAAAGACCTGGCTGTTTACCATGTAATAAATGTGTCTGCTGCAAATTCCTAGATCGGATCAAATTCAGTTTTAAACTAGATAATGGAAGGCTATATACACTCGAACAGGCGGTCACTTGTACCACAGATTATGTAGTGTATAAAGTTACATGTAGTTGTGGCTTGAGTTATGTGGGAAAAACTAAAAGGCAGCTTAAAATCCGCATTCAAGAGCATATGCGCAAAGCCGGCCTTAGCTATAGGCAGGCTAGGCATTTGCCTAGGGCATCTAAGCATGTCTAGGGGCATCCAAGCATGTCCCTGCAATATCTCATGCTTAGAGGGACAGTCTGCAAACCGTTACTTTCCAAATGTATTCAATCAGTACTTGTATACACTGCTGTTTACATATGTCAAATAGAATGCACACTGTCCCTTAAACTCCCTCTCACATGCTTGAATACTCCTGACTTGTGAGACCTCAGATAGCAGAAACCTGGTAACTGCAATTCCTGGACCTGTGACATTTTCACTGACTATATAAGATTATTACTGGATGGCTACTTATGATACCACATGTGTATTTTGGTAGACTGCTTCACATAAATCTGACATCACCTATACCGCTTGTGCACTTGGGGGAGGGGCACCCTGCCATCCTGTGTGTGTCCCTTATCCCTGTGCAAACCCCAGCTCTCTGCAGGGACATAACATGGGCAGTGTTCTCCCTACGCTTTATTTCCTAGTCAGTCCATGCCGTAAAATTCCCCTACCATCCAGTACTGTAACGTGGTCAGTAAGTTGCGTTGTGCTATTTCTATATGAAACATCCGTGCAGCGTAACTTTTTGGACTCATCAGACTGGAGGGCAGAGTATATCGCTCCCACAGCATAAAATAAAGGGCATGCAGTTGCCGGGAGTAACAGACACCAGCAAACACATTGAATAGTGAAGAGAATGGACAGTTGCTACATGTTTGATATTGGTCTTTTTATATAACTAGCAAGTGTGGCAGTATCTGGACAATGCTGCTGTTTCCAACAAGCAAGCTAAAATAAAGGGTGAGGGTTGCAAAGGACGGCATACCCTGTGAGGTCACATACCTTGTACGGGTGCCCTTTTAATGGGTGCAAGTGCAAGCACTCACCCATCCTGCCACCCCCATCTCACAAAACACAGTCACGGATCCAGGGAGCTGCATGGGCGCACACACTGACTGCAAGCATGCCAGCAAGCAAAAGTAAGTTTTATTAAAAAAGCTACTAGCGTTACTAATGTGGGGCATATGTGTAAGGTGCATTACTGTGTGGCATTATGTGTATTATGGGCATTACTAATGTGGGGCATATGTGTAAGGTGCATTACTATGTGGAATTATGTGTATTATGGGCATTACTACTGTGGGGCATATGTGTAAGGTGCATTACTGTGTGGAATTATGTGTATTATGGGCATTACTAATGTGGGGCATATGTGTAAGGTGCATTACTATGTGGAATTATGTGTATTATGGGCATTACTACTGTGGGGCATATGTGTAAGGTGCATTACTGTGTGGAATTATGTGTATTATGGGCATTACTAATGTGGGGCATATGTGTAAGGTGCATTACTATGTGGAATTATGTGTATTATGGGCATTACTACTGTGGGGCATATGTGTAAGGTGCATTACTGTGTGGAATTATGTGTATTATGGGCATTACTACTGTGGGGCATAAGTGTAAGGTGCATTACTGTGTAGAATTATGTGTATTATGGGCATTACTAATGTGGGGCATATGTGTAAGGTGCATTACTGTGTGGAATTATGTGTATTATGGGCATTACTAATGTGGGGCATATGTTTCAGGTGCATTACTGTGTGGAATTATGAGCATTCCTGTGTGGCATTATGCAGGGTTGAACTGACCCACAGGGTACCTCCCCCCGGTAGGCCCCACTGCCTGAGTGTTGCTGGGTCAGATGCAGAACTAGCAGCGGTGCTAGGGGGCACCAGACAAAATTTTGCTTAGGGCATCAAATTGGCTAGGGCTGGCTCTGCTTATGCGCAACATTAAAAATAAGGTCAAGACCCACAGTTTACCTCGGCACTATGCTGATAAACATAAGTCAGAAGTTCTCCCTTCTAATTTCAGCTTTACTGTACTTGAACATATTATAACCATAATATAATATTTGAGGTTCTTGGCATATATTGGCCAGTATATGAGCCTGCCCACCTGCTTCACGGTGACCTCATCGGACAGGTCCCTAACACTATAGGGGTTCACCTCCGGGACGCAGAGCACCCCCAGACCACCCCAGCCAAACCACCCCAGGGCATCACACAGAAAAAAGGATAGGAGTGAAAGATCAGTGTTAAGCAGATGAAAGAGGCTGCTGAATGTAAAAGAAAAGAAGAGGACAGCAGTAAAGTGTTAGAATGTGAAGTTTAGCTGAGCAGTGTTAGAAGTGTAAAACAATATGTGAAAAAAGCTACAAAAATATAAAACAAACACAATGTGATATAAGTGTTAAAAGTAAATGTAAGGTGGTGATGCCCCAAGGTGGCCCAGCCAGAGCAATGTAGGGAGCTCCACGCCCCAAAAGCTCACCCCCAAACTGACCTGTCCGATGAGGTCACCGTGAAGCAGGTGGGCAGGCTCATATACTGGCCAATATATGCCAAGAACCTCAAATATTATATTATGGTTATAATAATTTTAATGGTGTATGGTGCACCTGCACCCTTTGTTCCTATGTTGTAGTATTACAGTACTTAGTCCCAGCAAGGTAGCACATCCCATTATAATAAGCTAGGGTGTGCAGTCCAGGCCCCCGTTTCCATATAGTCTATATTATGTGTGTGTGTATACACACCTGAGGGATTGGGACAGCCCTCATCTCTGGATTAGCACCTCACCCACTGCCTCTCAGGCTTTTAAACAGGGAACCAGCACATTCTGACTGCACAAAAGAAATAGGTATGATCCTTTTAATTACATACAAAGTCAGTTTGGGGGTGAGCTTTTGGGACGTGGAGCTCCCTATATTGCTCTGGCTGGGCCACCTTGGGGCATCACCACCTTACATTTACTTTTAACACTTATATCACATTGTGTTTGTTTTATATTTATGTAGCTTTTTTCACATATTTTTTTACACTTCGTTCTAACACTGCTCAGCTAAACTTCACATTCTAACACTTTACTGCTGTCCTCTTCTTTTCTTTTACATTCAGCAGCCTCTTTCATCTGCTTAACACTGATCTTTCACTCCTATCCTTTTTTCTGTGTGATGCCCTGGGGTGGTTTGGCTGGGGTGGTCGGGGGGTGCTCTGCGTCCCGGAGGTGAACCCCTATAGTGTTAGGGACCTGTCAGATGAGGTCACCGTGAAGCAGGTGGGCAGGCTCATATACTGGCCAATATATGCCAAGAACCTCAAATATTATATTATGGTTATAATAATTTTAATGGTGTATGGTGCACCTGCACCCTTTGTTCCTATGTTGTAGTATTACAGTACTTAGTCCCAGCAAGGTAGCACATCCCATTATAATAAGCTAGGGTGTGCAGTCCAGGCCCCGTTTCCATATAGTCTGTACTTGAACATATCAAGGAACCCGTTAGAGGAGGAAATAGAGATCTGATTCTCTCTAAAAGAGAAAGTTTCTGGATTTTTATGATTAATTCCATGACCCCTTGGGGCCTAAATGAAGGGATAGACATTATCCCTTTTTTAGGTTAACAATGAGGTACAGAGCTTGGTGTGTTATTGGATATAGGAATTTGATTATGGCTTTCTATTCGAAATTTATTATCTGAGACACTGGAATGTAAATTTTCAATTGTATCTGTAAATGAAAGAATAGAGGAACCAATATATATATATATATATATATATATATATATATATATATATATATATACACACACACACACACACACACACAGGTAGAGTATCCCATATCCAAATATTCCAAAATATGGAATATTCCAAAATACGGAATTTTTGGAGCGAGAGTGAGATAGTGAAACCTTTGTTTTCTGATGGCTCAATGTACACAAACTTTGTTTAAAACACAAAGTTATTTAAAATATTGTATTAGATGACCTTCAGGCTGTGTGTATAAGGTGTATATGAAACATAAATGCATTCTGAGTTAGACTTAGGTCCCATCGCCATGATATCTCATTATGGGATGCAAATATTCCAAAACACGGAAAAATCCGATATCCAAAATACTTCTGGTCCCAAGCATTTTGGATAAGGGATACTCAACCTGTATATATATTGCTTTTTCTGATTTTTCTCTGATTTTTTTCTGGTTTATCAGCTTTAGATACTCTAGTCTGTAATATGCCACTTGATACCATGTAGATGTAATTTTTGGTTCTTTTTCTGAAAATGATATCCGTTTGAGTGTCTTTTAGGTAAGAAGGCAGTATAATAATGGGGAACAGATGTAGTCTCCTTCAGCTCCTTGTTTTTCCTTTAGATTGTGATCAAAGCGTCAGGGATGGTTCATAATACTTTTAGGGAGGTATTCATTAGGAATTGGGCAGGTTTATAGTTAACCCAATTGTATATCATTGGTCCCTAAGATTAGCTCTTCATTCTGTTGAGGAGTTGTATTTTATGGGATTGGTACCCTTAACCAGTCTAATTTTTAGTCAAATATAGTTGTGGGATTGGGTAGAATAAATATGGTACCAATATCTAGGTACAGTAGTTCCGTTGTCCCAATTAATTAGTTCTATTAGTCATCTGATCGAGCAGAGTAGTAAATAGGTTATACAGGCTGATGGTGGAACGCAAATTTAGGTGCGTTCCACCCTCTATAGGAGACAGGAAGCCCCTTCCAGCTAGTCGACGCTGAAGGTGTGGGATATAGTGACGCACGGTGATGCGCCATACCGGAAGTTCGCGGCCGCTGGAACGCAGGCTGGAGTGTTTTGAGGGGCTGGACCCGGTGGGATGACTCGCCGGAAACCCTCTCCCCTGGTGTGCAATATAGAAGTATGCCTAGATCGTCAGGAAGCGGCGCGACCCAGTGGAACGCATTACCGGAAGTCCCATGCCGCGATTGAAGCGCATGACCGGAAGCCATATGCCGCGAATGGAACGCATGCCGTTAGTACGGCTAGTCTATGTCACGATCCGGGTATCTGGACGCCATTACTTGCCTTTTAGATGCCTCCTGAAGCTGGCTCAGCGTTCCAGGGCCGGATCTCATCTGTGTTACTGATGTCCACACTCTGCATATCCCTCCTGTCACTCTGAGACGCTGTCACAGCGGCGCCATGTTTGAATTAGTACGGCGTCTCCCGTCCTCCGCGGCCTCCGCCGCCGCTCCTGTGTTCCAGTATGCAGGTTGTCAGAGTGGTGCCCCATGCCTGCCGCGGCCTCCGCTGTCATCCATGTGTTTCAGTGTGCAGTTGTCAGTTTGGCGTCTCCTGTCCTTCCGCGGCTGGCGCCGCCATTGCTGCTATGTTTCCACATGGTTTTCCAAACCAACTTTCCCTCCAGTACTAACATTGGCGCAGCCATGTTTGTTCCAGTCACATGTTCAATCTCCACCAATCCGCTGCACTGTGAATCTGCATGATTGGCCAGCCAATGCCTGCCCTGCAGCAGGTATAAGTATCCTGTGCCTGAACCAGGAAATGGTCAGTGCTTTGAATGTCAAACCTTGTTCCAGTCTCTCTCTCCTGTGGTTGTTTCTCCAGGTTCCAGCTCCTGTCTCCAGCATCCACTACGAGACCCGCACCTGCCTTCCATCCTGCGGTGCAGCCTGACTCTGCAGCCCTCCGTTGCTATTCCAGCTTCCAGCTATTAGTCCATCTGCTTCCAGCGGTCAGCTTCCAGCAGTATCCAGTTTCTTTAAAGTGCCGGTGTTATTCCAGCGGATCCCTACTTACCAGCAGTATCCACTACCACCGGTAACCTCTTGTCAACTCTTCTGTTTCCACGCTCCCTAGCATCTTACAGTATCCACTCCGCGTCTTCATCACCCGGCTGGTTCCATCCAGCATCCACTCCGTGTCTTCATCACCTGGCTGGTTCCATCCAGCATCCACTCCGTGTCTTCATCACCTGGCTGGTTCCATCCAGCATCCACTCCGTGTCTTCATCACCTGGCTGATTCCATTCAGCATCCACTCCGTGTCTCTACCACCTGGCTGGTTCCATCCAGTATCTACAACAGTCTGTTAAAGTTACCAACTACATCTATACTTCTACTGGCGTGTTCCTCGGCTATCTTCACTACTACAGCCAGGCCTGGTAAGGTTATTACATCAAAGGACTTTAACATCTATTCCTCAACCTACCAGTGCTCTGTGATACCTCTCATGGTTATAAGTGATCCAGGAACTGTATTATATGCCATTTGCTTTTATCAACTGTGAATACTGTTGTTTCTACACGGAGTCTGTTAATAAAACTTTTGTTGACTTTTAACCTGGTTGTCATGGTCACACCTCCGGGTAATCCTTCTACACTTACATGTCCAGGGGTCTGATTAAACCTCCCAAGTTTAATTTCATTTCAGCCCCTACAACTGAGGCTTCTTCCTGTCAGCCTAAACCCTCAGTTGTGACAGTCTAACCTTTTTCTATACAATTTGGGGCCCATTAAGGAGGCTGTGTATAGACTAAGAACGTCTTAGTTTTTTCTTTCATCTCCCACCATTAGGCTTCATATTAAGAAGTTAATCACTGTAATTGTTAAGGAACCAATAGGATCATAACAGGAAATGAGGTTATTTCTGAAGGAATATAAATCAGAGATCTGAGCTCTATCACAGTTATCCACTAGACTCTGTGGGGAGCACTTGTATCTCTGTAAGTAACATATATACTCTTTGGTTCCACTATTCCTTTATAATGAAAGGGTGTCTGTAATAATGTTTTTATGTCTTGAATATAATTTTAAGTAATATGGACCTGGCATGAAATGTTTTTAACACAATAAAGTATTAACAGCTTATAAATTTGTAACCATACTCCATTGGGATTTTGATACAAAAGATCCTGTTAGCAATCATATCTAAAGATAGATAATGGCATATATGTTTTTTAGGCGCTTCAGCCCTTATACATTCTAAGAAGAATTTGCTTCATTTTTGCACGTCCAGTGCTGTTTAATATCACAGGAAATTTAGGTATGTATATAATACTTCTTCACATGTCACTAAGGTGAAAAGGGTTCTTTCCCTTCTAAATTAAGTTTTATTATTTTTATAGGTCTGTTTCTAAATCCTTGATCAGACCCAGAATTCATGTCTGGCCTTTAATGGTCTTTTTAAGAAAAGTCCCTTTGTCTAGAGTACTTTACTCAGACATATATTGGTATGTATTCCTTTTTTGATTACTTAGCACCACCCACCCCCACTACTTTTTCAGTTCTAGCACTTATGAAATTTATATATTGGTTTTTAGATTCGTCAGAATTATTACTCACAGTGATGCTTTCACTCTTTCAAGCTACTATAATCATGTTGTATCTAACCAATTGGTATGTATGGCTAACCTTTGTTCTGTCTTGTACTACAGTTGTACTTTGTATGGTCTAGTTATTGTATTTTATTATCTAGATTAAATACCCCTGAGGAAGTCCCACGGGACGAAACGCGTTGGTACTTCAGATTAACGTTTTGTTATACGTCGAATTTACAGCGTCAAGAGATTACATCTGTTATAGCTGTTAAGGTGTTGAATATGTCATGCTATTGAACAATTATGAAATTAATCAAATTGTTCTGAGTCTGTTAATACATTTTTAAACTACTTTGTTTTATTAATTATTCATACAGTGATTGGTGGTATTTAATAATATCTTCTTATGTAGAGCGCCCTCTGATCTTGTCTTGTATTTGCCATTTATTGGACTTTAGCTAACAGAAAGTCCTTCAAGAGGTGCTGCTTGTATCATTCTTTAGCGCAATTTGGGTATCTCTTTGTGTATATATATATATATATATATATAGTTTTTAAATGTGTAATAAAATGTTTAAATTCTTTATGCGCTCTCTCATATAAGTGATTTTTGCTTGAACTTCCCCTGGGCAGAAGAGGCACCAGAGGGAACACATATGGCAGCCGAAAGTTCCATGGAATTGCCAGTGTGTCCATAAATGCTGCTTGAGGATCCCTTGTCCTTGCTCTGAAGACCGGAACCTTGTGATTGTGTCGAGACACCATCAGGTCTGCATTTGGTAGGCCTCACTTGTCCACTAGGAGTTGAAAGACTTCCGTATGAAGACTCCACTCTCCAGCGTGTATGTCCTGACGACTGTGGAAGTCCGCTTCCCAGTTGAGGACTGCCGGAATGAACACTGCCGAAATGGCTGGCAGATGGCGTTCCACCGATTGAAGGATTTTTGACCCTTACATCATTGTCATGCGGCTTCGAGTGCCACCTTGATGATTTATGTATGCCACCGTGGTGGCATTGTCTGACTGTACTTGAACAGGCCTGTTCTGTACCAGAGGTAGGGTACGTTTCAGCGCATTGAACACTTCCCGCAATTCCAGAATATTTATCGTGAGGAGAGATTCCTTCTTGATCCACCAACCCTGAATAGAGTGTTGCTCCAACACCATGCCCCAACCCTGCAGATTGGCATCCGTCGTTAGTAGGACCCAGTTGGAGATCCAGAAGGGACGAGCCATGCACAATTGTTAATCCTGTAGCTACCAGCTCAGTGACAGACGGACCTCGGAGTCAAGAAGATCATTTGAGACCTGATCCAGTGAGGTAGGCCGTCCCAATTGGAAAGGATTAACCTCTGCAGAGGGCGGGAATGAAATTGAGCGTACTCTACCTTGTCGAAAACCGACACCATGAGGCCTAGTACTTGCATCGGCGAGTGTAACGACACTCTTGGGTGAGAGAGGAAGCATCTGATCCTGTCCTGAAGTTTCAGGACCTTCTCTGGAGACAAGAACAAACGTGGGTTGTGTGTCCAGTAACGCCCCCAGGTGCACCATGCTCTGAGCAGGGACCAGCGAGGATTTCTTCCAGTTGATGAGCCACCCGTGGGCTTGTAGGAATTGGACAGTCAGTTCCAGATGACGGAGGAGAACCTCTGGGGAGTTCGCCAGGATCAACAAGTCATCCAGATACGGCAGGATCCTAATACCCTGATGGCGGAGAAGGGCAGTTATGACTGCCATGACCTTGGTGAAGATCCAAGGAACCGTGGTCAGTCCGAAAGGCAAGGCTTGGAATTGATAATGTAGGTTGCCAATAGCAAATCGCAGATATTGCTGATGCGACATGGCAATAGGTATGTGTAGGTAAGCATTTTGTATGTACAGGGATACCATATAATCCTTGGGTTCCAAAGCCAGTGCAAAAGTGCGCAGGGTTTCCATACGGAGTTTGGATACCCTGACAAATTTGTTCAAAGATTTGAGGCTGATTATAGGCCGGGAGGATCCATTCAACTTCGGGACCAGAAACAGCGTTAAATAATATCCCCTGCCTCTCTGAGACAGAGGTACCGGCACTATCACTCCTGTGTCCAGGAGGGATTGGACAACCAAATGTAGAGTTTGTGCTTTTAATGGATCCGAAGGGATAACCATCAAGCAAAACTGGCGAGAGGGACGTCTCCTGAAGATGATCGCGTACCCATGAGAGACTACTTCCTGCACCCAGGCGTCCGAAGTGGTCTTTAACCATGCCTGGGTGAACTGCAGAAGTTGACCTCCCACTTTGGGGACCCCAGGGGGAGGCCCATCCCGTCATCCAGCAGGCTTGTCCGGTTCGGAAGCAGGCTGACGGGCTGCCCAAGAATGTTGGGTTTGGGCTTAGAGGTTTTGGAAGTAAGAACCTGTCTCTGGTACGCTTGACCCTTTGCTTTACCTGGGGGTCGAAAGGAACGAAAAGTGGTACTCTTAGCCTTTGGAGCCAAAGGATTAGTACTTGGGAGAAACGCAGTCTTGGCCGACGCAAATTCAGTTACAATCTTGTTTAGATCCTCCCCAAATAGTATATCTCCCTTAAAAGGGAGCACCTCCAAGGTCTTCTTAGAGTCCAAGTCCACCGACCAGGACTGTAACCACAGAATCCGGCTGCCAGGATAGACGTAGTAGATACCTTGGCTGCCATAACACCTGCGATTGCTTGAACCCATGCTTCAATTCCTTTAGCAGCTCAGGAGGCTACCATAGTGGGTCTATGAACAGCACCTGTAAGAGTGTAAATAGACTTCAAGCAACCCTCCGCCCGCTTATCCGTCGGTTCCTTCAGGGAGGTGACGGTGGTGACAGGCAGAGTAGATGACACCACCAGACGGGCTACATGTGAGTCCACTGGTGGCGGGGTTTCCCACTTGTTACTCAACTCTGCAGGGATAGGATAACGAGCTAGCATTTTTTTAGACAGGGAAAATTTATTTCCTGGAGATGACCAGGATTCCTGACCTATGTCAATTAAATGGTCAGAATGTGGTAAAACAACTTTAGCAACCTTCTGATGATTGAACTTATCAGGTTTCTTAGACGTATCAGGAGGATCAATTTCATCATCAATCTGAAGAATCAGCTTGATAGCCTCCACGAGGTCAGGAACACCAACCTGTGTTGTAGAATCTTCATTAGAAGCAGCAGTATCAGCATCTGATAGATCAGTATATTCCCCATCCTCATCTGAAGAATCATCCAAAATATTAGTGGATTGTGAGGAAGAAATGGCCTACTTAGATGACCTTGGTCCCAGTAGGTCGAGGGTTAGGTTTTTATTTAACCAAGGACTGATACAGCTGCTGTAACTGAGTTGACAGAGTATCCGCCCATGGTGGATTAACTACAGGGACAATATGTGGCTGTAATGGCACAGGAGGTCCCACAGGGGGCGTAAGTCATGTTACAAGCGTAGTCAGCATATTTGAAAAAGCAGCCCAAGGTGGGTCTTGATTTGCCACAGGTGCTGCGGGCTGACTGGAAGGTGCAGAGCACCCAGTACCTGGACCCTCAGCTGAAATCTTTTCCTCAGGTAAATCTGTGATGTCAGCACTGCATGATGCAGGAGCATCCGCGGATTTCCCGGCCTGTGTAGCAGACATTATTGGGAATGTAGCCTTAGTGCGTAACAGTATAATATAGCTAGACAAACACACTACCAGCGTATAACCCCCTGTGTTATGACTGCAAATGCAGAACACAAGCAGAGGATTTAAGCGGTGTGAGGTGACCCAAACACACAGTGTAAAATACAAAACACTATATCCCATGGGACACTATACGGTATATGAGACCCTGATGCCCCTAGCCCACCCAGGGTACAGAATATAGTGATAGCAATATGTGTGATACACAGAATAGAAACCACACAGCAGCTATAGGCACACACAGTCACAAGTACAATGCAGAAATTATTACATATAAACAATAAAACTGCACTGGACTAGTAATACTACATATAGATATGTATGTATTGTATACAGATATAACAATGCACAGTAAACACTGGATGTATATCACAGAATACTTGTACTAAATATTCATATAGTAATGCACTTGTTCTTAACTGACACGGTCTAAACGACATTTTAGAATACTTGAGTGTCATGTAAATGCACAGCGCTGATGAGGCAGGCGGCTTTACAGAGGAGACAGTGCCCAGCAGTCCCAGGATCAGCGCAGCCTTGTGTAATGGCGCCCAAACGCTGACAGGGAGTGAGGGAGAGAGATGCAGCTCCAGGGCGGGAACACCTGCTGATGGCGCCTGGAGCTGGGGGAGGGGCTACAGGTCAGCAATTTATCCCCTCTGCTGGACTTCACCACCAGGGACAATGGAGCCTATGACAAGCGGATTTTAGTAAATCTGACCTGTGCTCCCTGCCCTGGTGGATATATTGGCGTCCCTGCACAGCCACAGTGTCCATGCCAGCAACGCGGTCCGCCTCCTGGGACCGCGACCAGATCGCGATTTTGGCTGGTCCCACCTGGGGGACACTCTTACCTCCACCCTGAAGTGCGGCCACGCGATCCAGGAGAGCAGCAGCAGTGATGTGTGCCTGACGACCGTAGCGCCTCCGCTGCAAGTACCCGGCAACCAGGGTGTGGGAGTATGCAGCACCGCTGGGGCAGGTGATGGAGCCGCAGCACAGAATGTCAACATGACATACACAGCTATGAAAAATTATTGATGGTCCGCGCTGTATTGTTTTAGCAGCTCAAAATTTAGGAATACTTAATAAAAAATGAATGAGCGCTTGTACTTAAGGAAGTGGGAAAAAATAAATAAAGTGAAAATAAAAGACAAAAAATGAAAGTTATATATACATGGCACCTGTGGAGAAAAATTTTTTGGTTAAAAACTCAATGTTTACAGCTCCTTTTGGAGCGGGTTTTTTTGTTTGGACAGTCAGGGAATGGTTCATCTGAACCATTCCCTGACTGTCCAAACAAAAAAACCCACTCCAAAAGGAGCTGTAAACATTGAGTTTTTAACCAAAATTTTTTCTCCACAGGTGCCATGTATATATAACTTTAATTTTTTGTCTTTTATTTTCACTTTATTTATTTTTTCCCACTTCCTTAAGTACAAGTGCTCATTCATTTTTTACTATGACATAAACAGCATCAAGTGCCGGTGCTGCAGCCCTTGAAGTCTTCTTTCTTCATAAAAAGCTCTTATCAGGGCTGCCTAGGGCAGCCCCACCTGTTAGCTGCCTGCACTGCAGACACCAACTTACAAACAGCTCCAGTGCCTGGAGGCGGGGCTATAGAGGAGGTGGTGCAATGCATCCTGGGAACAGTCAAAGCTTTAGCCTGTTGGTGCCTCGGATCAAGATCCAACTCTACACCCCAATGTTATTCCCTGTGGAATACCAGTGTACCCCACTGCAGAAATAATCCTTATATAACACCCTTGCTGCTTCAGATGACTGAGAGATGAGTGTAAAACTGTAAGGACTGCATCCTCAGTACATCGGTTTTCTCGATAAACACATTGGAAGGGGTCGAATGTCCTAGGGATACAGCATTTGATATGCTTCAATACAAGACATTTGAGGCATTTCATAATAAGAGAGGTCAGCGCAATGGGGTGATAATCATTGCAGCATTTCGCCGGACCTTTCTTGGGAAAAGGGACGATGGTAGTAGTCTTTAGACATGTAGGAACAATACAATTAGTTAGGGAGAGATTGAATAATAAAGTCAGTATCCAGCTTAACTGGTTAGCGCATCCCTTGAGGACCATTCCAGGGATCCCATCTGGACCAGCAGATTTCTTAGAATCCACTCGTCGCAGATAATCTAAAACTTCACTTTCTGTTAGCACCAAGGTGGACTCATCAGTGCCAGTAAGTAAGGGAATAGAATGTTCTGTATTGTCCCTATCAAACCTGCAGTAGAACAAGTTTAATTCTTCCACTAACGTGGGGTTATTAGCCATCATTACATCAGATTTTGTACGGCAACCAGTGGCCTCTTTTATCCACTGCCACATCTGTCTTGGAGTCCTCAGTTGGGAACAATCGACCTCAATCCTTGCTGAATATGCAGCTTTAGCCCCGCTAATACCAGATCGCAGCCTGGACCTGCTTTTTCTATAGGCATCGTTGTCCCCAGACTTAAATGCAGTGTGCCGGGCTCCTAATAGAGACCGAACTTTATTATTTAAGCATGGCTTACAGTTACCAAAGACACAAATTGTCTTCCTAACTGTAACACTCTCCACACAGCATCTAATGTAGCTGAATACCATAGATGCCAGACTATAAACATCAATATCCCCAAACTGACTACACTCCTCTATAAACATGTCCTAAGCGGTGAATTCAAAGATATCCTGTATTCTTATTAAAGCCCCCTCTGTCCAAACAGTACCAGTCCTACAAGTAACAGTAAGAGGTGCTGCGGTGTGTGTGTGTGTGTGTGTGTGTGTGTGTGTGTGTGTGTGTGTGTGTGTAGTAAGGGGTGCTGCTGTGAATGTAGTAAGGGGTGCTGCGGTGTGAATGTAGGAATGGGTGCTGCTGTGTGAGTGTAGGAACGGGTGCTGCTGTGTGTGTAGTAAGCGATGCTGCTGTGTGTGTAGTAAGGGGTGCTGCGTTGTGAGTGTAGTAATGGGTGCTGCGGTGTGAGTGTAGTAAGGGGTTCTGCTGTGTGAGGACAGCTTTATGTGAGCTGATAGTGGATAAATGTGCTAATGGCTACTAGTAGGAGAGATTGATAATTAAATTCGGGAGAGATGGGTTATTGGATGCACAGAGGGCAATTGAGGTTATTGAAGGAAGGCACTTGCCACAGCTCATGATGCGGACCACCCCCTTACACCACTGGTCATGCACCCCCACATCTTTAGTCACACCCCCGGCGGCTGCACATAATAGGCCCTTTGGAAATTTCAGCTCCAGGCCCATGTGGCCGTTAATCTGGCACTGGACATCAGGGTCCAATAACTCTAACTGACCCAGTGAAACAACAATGACACTCACAGGCTGGGTGTATTGCATTACCCTACTGACAACATACTACTACTAGATTTCCCTACAATACACTTACATACCTCCCAACTGTATAGATTTTCGCAGTACAGTCCTCGATACAACAACGTGGTGACAGTTGTGCCGTGGGACACTTCCTAGTAATGGGGCCTTCACACTAAACTGGGGCCTGGTGGCCCCCTGTGCCACAGGGCTAACCAATGACGATTACAGGTCATCATTGCTACATAAGGTGAAAGATGTCCCGAACGCAAGGGAAAATACTTATCTTAGTTGTATGTATGTAAACGCCAGAAGCATTACTGGTAAAAAGGGTGAACTAGAAATACTTGCAGCAAGCAAACAGTATGATATTATAGGCATTACTGAAACTTGGTGGGACGAATCTCATGATTGGACAGTCAATCTAGAGGGCTATACACTGTTTAGGAGAGACAGACTAAATAAAACGGGTGGAGGGGTGTGTCTTTACGTAAAGCCGTTTTTAAAACCTGATATATGGGAAGATATTCAGGAGGGGACTGTAGACACTTTCGAGACATTATGGGTAGAAATTGCATGCGGGGAAAAAGGAATAAAAAAGTTAGTATTGGGTGTATGCTATAGGCCGCCTGGTATCAACGCATCTGATGAGGAATTGTTACTAAAGCAAATTGAAAGAGCAGCAGGAGTAGGAGACATAGTAGTGATGGGAGATTTTAACTATCCAGAGATAAACTGGAAAAACGATTCATGTGATACTGCTAGGGGCAATATGTTTTTAAACACACTTAATGATAACTACTTAGTTCAACTAATTGAGGAACCAACTAGGTACAATGCAATCTTAGACCTGGTATTAACAAACAATGGGGATTTGGTATCAGGTATTATAGTAGGGGAACCCATAGGAAACAGCGACCACAATATGGTCACATTCAATATCAGTTTCCATAAACAGCCCTATACTGGCTCAACTAGGACTCTAAACTTTAGCAAAGCAAATTTTGATAAGATGAGGGTATTTTTCAGGGATATTGAATGGGAAGGTTTGTTTTTAGGAAAAAATACTACGGAGAAATGGGAGGTACTAAAATTCCTGCTAGCTAAAAATACACTCAAATTTATTCCTACGAGCAGCAAAAAAAGGAATAAAAATCATAAACCGATGTGGCTTAACAAAAATATTAAGGAACTTATGGGCAAGAAAAGGCGAGCATTTAAAAAATACAAATCTGACGGGGAAGCAGAGTCATTTCAGCACTATAAGGAATGTAACAAAATTTGCAAAAAGGAAATAAGAGTGGCTAAAGTAGAAACTGAAAAACTAGTAGCAAAGCAAAGCAAAGCGAATCCCAAAAAATTATTTAAATACATTAATAGCAAGAGATTAAAGAAGGAGAGTATAGGCCCTTTAAAAGACAAGTTGGGAGTCTTAAGCAAAAATGATAATGACATAGCGGACACACTAAATGAGTTTTTTTCAACAGTATTTACTAGAGAGGACCCAATTCAGGGACTAACATATAATCTCAATAATGAGAATATCCCACTGATAGGTACTTATTTAAACGAGGAAGTAGTCTGTGACTGATTAAAACATTTAAAGATTAATAAGTCACCAGATCCCAATGGTATTCACCCAAGGGTTCTAATGGAGCTTTATTCTGAACTTGCAAAACCACTATTTTTGATCTTTAAGGATTCAGTAATATCAGGTATGGTTCCCAAAGACTGGCGTATAGCGGAAGTAGTGCCTATATTCAAAAAGGGAAGTAAAGCTGAACCAGGTAATTATAGACCAGTTAGTCTTACATCTATAGTGGGGAAAGTATTGGAAGGTATTCTAAGAGATAGTATTCAGAAGTTCCTTGAAGTCAATAAGGTCATTAAAAGGAATCAACATGGGTTTATGAAGGACAGATCCTGTCAAACCAACTTACTTGGCTTTTATGAAACAGTAAGTACAAACCTAGATCAGGGTAAAGAGGTGGATGTAATCTTTTTAGATTTTGCCAAAGCGTTCGATACTGTACCACACATGAGACTTATCTACAAGCTACAAGAATCAGGGCTAGGAAGCACAATATGCACTTGGGTCAAAAACTGGTTAGATAATAGGGAGCAGCGCGTTGTGGTTAATGGATCTTTTTCAACTTGTACTGAAGTGCTAAGTGGTGTGCCGCAAGGCTCAGTATTAGGACCGCTATTGTTCAATATTTTCATTAACGACCTAACAGAAGGTCTAGAGAGCATGGTGTCAATTTTTGCAGATGATACCAAATTGTGTAAAGTTATAAATGCGGAGGGGGATGCTGATTCACTTCAGAATGACTTAGTTAAATTAGAAGCTTTGGCAGCGAAATGGAGAATGCGCTTCAATACAGACAAGTGTAAGGTAATGCACTGTGGTAACAAGAACAAAAATAACACCTACCTACTAAATGGGGTAAAATTAGGGGATTCTGTACTGGAAAAGGATTTAGGTGTCCTCCTAGATATCAAACTAAGCAGTAGTACCAAAAATAGGACTGCAGCAAAGAAGGCTAATAAGATATAAGCATGCATAAAACGGGAAATTGATGCTAGGGACGAGAGTATTATACTCCCGTTATATAAATCACTGAGGCCACACCTTGAATACTGTGTACAATTCTGGGCACCTTAATACAAAAAGGATATCCTGGAGATAGAAAAGGTTCAAAGGCGGGCGACCAAGCTAATTAAGGGTATGAAGATGCTGGAATACGAGGAAAGGCTTGCAAGACTATGCATGTTTACACTGGAAAAGAGGAGATTAAGAGGGGACATGATCAACATTTACAAATATATAAGGGGACAATATACAGATCTTGCGCAGGACCTGTTTTTGGTTAGATCAACACAGAGAACTCGTGGACACTCGCTCAGGTTAGAGGAGAGGAGATTCCACACAATACGGCGTAAAGGCTTTTTTACGGTAAGGACGATACGTGTTTGGAATTCACTGCCTGAGGGAGTTGTAAGGGAGTTGTAATGGCCAACTCAGTCAACACCTTTAAGAATGGGTTAGATAAATTCCTAATGGATAAGGATATCCAGGGTTACAGGGCATAGTCACGCACTATGGTTATTATAAAAAAGAGGGGTTAATCGGAACGGCAGTCAGCAACTTCAGTCAAAATTTTATACAAAATAATCGTGCATAGGAGACCACAAATAGGTTGAACCCGATGGACAATTGTCTTTTTTCAACCTTAGATACTATGTTACTATGTTACTATGTCACGATCCGGGTTACAGGACACCATTATTTACCTTTTAGGTGTCTCCTGAGGCTGGCTCAGCGTTCCAGGGCCGGGTCTCAGTCATGCTGCTGATATCCTCACTCCATGTCTCCTCTCTGCCAGTCTGCAGATGCTGTCATAAGGAAGTCTTATTGTCTGGATGGTGTTTCTACCCGCGCAGCCTCCGCCGCCATTGCTGCGCTTCTAGTGCTCGGAAGGCTCTGCATGACGTCTCCTGTTAGTTGCGGCCTCCTCCGCCACCATTGTAATTCAAGTGCACAGGCGGGTCTACGTGACGCTTCTCAGCCGCTGTGGTCTCTGCCGCCGGCCCCGTGTGTCTGATGCGCGGGTTGACGTCGATTGGCTCCTGCGGCCGCTGTCGCCATTACTGCAAAGCCCATGTGGTGCTACAAACTAGATTTCCCTCCAAGTGCCAGTATGGGCGCAGCCATGTTGGCTCTAATCACATGATGCTATTTCCACCAATCCACTGCATTGCTGACCACTGCCTGATTGCTCATCCAATCTCTGCACCGCTGAGGGTATAAAGGGACTGATCCTGAATCAGGAAGATGTCAGTGCTTTGGTTGTCATTACCAGTCTCTGCTCTCTGTGGTTGATAATCAAGTTCCAGGTATTCCAGCTCCTGAGTCTTCATTCCTTCAGAGACCCGCACCAATCACCACCTTGCGGTGCAGCCTGACTTCACAGTGTCCTCACTGCTCTCTGCTCCTGGCAGTGCTCTAAAACACCGGCTTCCAGCGCCTGGCTCCCAGCGGTGTTCAGCTTCACAGTATTATTGATGTTCCGCCATCGGTTTCCTTGATACCATCGATGTTCAGTCATCTATTCTTCAATATCATCGATCCCTAGCGTCACCAGTGTCATTCAACTCTCCTGTTAACACTGGTTCATCTGCACTTCTTCAACAGTTCTCCATCACCGGTTCCAACCGGCAAACCCGGCAGTCTACGTGTACAATCTACTCTACAGTACATTCAGCCTCTGTACAACATCTGCTGACCAGTTCATATCTCCATCTTACTATTTCAGCATATAGGTGTTGGTGAAAGGACTTTCTGTCTCCTAATCTCCTAACCCCTCAAGCTAGTCTTGAGGTGGATACCACACCTAAGGACATTTCCTTTATTGCTGCACCCAGTGGAACTGTGTACTGTTTTTATCATTCCTCATATTCTACTACTGCTACTGCCGTGTACCACCTGAACTGTGCTGAATAAAAATACATTCATTTTATCCTTGTTGTCGTGGTCACACCTTCGGGCATTGGTGGAACAAATCTATCTGCATGTCTAGAAGTCCTATACTGCCGCCCAGGTTTACATACACACCAGCCCTTGCAACTGAGGCCACTCCTGGTCAACACCAGCCCTCAGTTGTGACATAATGGATGCCAAATAATAGGGTGATGAACTTACTTCAGGGCTTAGTGCCTGTTCATGCCATGGGAGTAGAGCCACCTAACTGTGGGGTAATACACCTACTACAGGGACTAATACCCACTATCTGCTGGGACCCAATGCCCACCTAATAGTTGGGCCTCTTACATATGCTATTGGGCCTAATGCCATTGGCAGATTTGGACCTACTGCCCATCTAACTGTGGCTTTATATATGCATGTATGGAGTCTTGTGCCATTTTATGCCTAGTGCCCACCTACTGTGCCACAGGTCTAACACCTGATAATGCTCACGGCCTGGTTCCCGACACCCAGGTGGTCTAGGGGTATATGTATACACCGTTTGTGGAATTACCAGTTCTGCAGTCTTTGACTGAACCAATCGTGGTTCAGACAGGATGTTCCATGCAGTGTTTGCTTGAGGTCCATCATCATGCCCAAGGCCTATACAGGACCTAACTACACCACTGATAAACATACAGTATACCTTCTGTGAAAAAGATATCATGTGTGAATCTTTGAGGATATCTAGAACACGATGCATCGTTGAGGTGACACGTGAATTCTGGGTAAAGAACCATTGACGTACACTTGGGGGAGGCACAATAGAAAGCAAAAATAAAATAATGCATCCGAGGGGATGTAGTTACATTGATGCCAGCCGGAATCCCGGCCAATAGGGGCTATTCCCACTCGTGGGTGTCCTTGACACCCATAGAGTGGGAATAGAACCTGTGGCGAGCGCTGCAAGCCACCGAGCCCGCAGTGTGGAGAGCGCAGTGCGCCTGCAAGGGGCTTAGTTGCGCTCGCACACTCAGCATTCTAGTGGCCTGTATTCCTCGTCCATATGCTGATCCCGGCCACCAGCATCCCATACCCAACGCTATCAGAGATACAGGGCCGGTTAGCTTATGGAAACAAGTATTTGATTTTTCTAGTTTTCTACTCAGTGACACATTGTGAAAAAACAAAAATGTGCAACATATTTATTTATGGCAATATGTATTGCATTGCATTTCTCACCTCCATTTTGCTTGTGCTCTCATTCCTGTGTATTACATCCTGTGTCATGTTATATGTACCACAAGGAGTTATTTTCAAAATAGATGATATGCAATATTCAAAGTCCGTCTTATATACATCCTTCAACCTTTTTTAAGTAAAGTCAGTCTGCACAGATATCTCTATAAGCAAAGCCGAGCATCAGTGCTTAGTCCTATTTTAATGTGTTAATTGGCAGATGTCTACAAGTTGTTTAGTGCATAATGGATGTGAGCAAGGCGGTTCGTCCAAACCCTAGTAGGTTTTATTGAAGATAACAGAATACAGCTGATAGAAAATAAACAGCAGTCAATATGATAAGGCATCAATCTCTTCTGAGCTATGTACTGCACAGCCGTACAGCACCGTGATGCTCCAATAACACAGTGACAGGCTTGGGCATATGCAATCCCTTTTATACAGCCAAGTAAACAACATGTACCTGCAGTCTAATTAACTTCACCTTTAAGTCTGGAGACTCAGGGCCTAATTCAGAGTTGATCGCAACAGCAAATATGTTAGCAGTTGGGCAAAACCATGTGCACTGCAGGGTGGGACAGATATAACATGTGCATAGAGAGTTAGATTTGGGTGGGGTGTGTTCAAACTGAAATCTAAATTGCAGTGTAAAAATAAAGCAGCTAGTATTTACCCTGCACAGAAACAAAATAACCCACCCAAATCTAACTCTCTCTGCACATGTTATATCTGCCCCCACCTGCAGTGCACATGGGCCCTCATTCCGAGTTGTTCGCTCGGTAAAAATCCTCGCATCGCAGCGATTTTCCGCTTAATGCGCAATGTCCGCACTGCGACTGCGCCAAGTAAATTTGCTATGCACTTAGTAATTTTACTCACGGCATTTTCATCGTTCTGGCGATCGTAATGTGATTGACAGGAAATGGGTGTTACTGGGCGGAAACAGGCCGTTTTATGGGCGTGTGGGAAAAAACGCTACCGTTTCCGGAAAAAACGCAGGAGTGGCCGGAGAAACGGAGGAGTGTCTGGGCGAACGCTGGGTGTGTTTGTGACGTCAAACCAGGAACGACAAGCAATGAACTGATCGCAGATGCCGAGTAAGTCTGAAGCTACTCAGAAACTGCTACGAGGTGTGTAATCGCAATATTGCGATTACTTCGTTCGCAATTTTAAGATGCTAAGATTCACTCCCAGTAGGCGGCGGCTTAGCGTGAGCAACTCTGCTAAAATCGCCTTGCGAGCGAACAACTCGGAATGACCTCCATGGTTTTGCCCAAGTGCTAACAAATTTTCTGCTGCGATCAACTCTGAATTACCCTCTCAGACACGTGATACTATTGTGGCTGTACCCTTAAATTAAGTATAAAGTAACATTTAGTCAAAAGAGACCCCTATCTGTAATAATATAAAGGCAGGAATTTTATCCAGGCTATAATAAACACTTCTGACAATATAGCAGAAATGAGCTAGGGGCCACAGGTGAAGACGTGGAGGGCCGCCTGGTGCCTACCAGTGGTTTAATTAATCTCAAATGTTGATTACAAAATCAATACAGTAATATGTGTATATATGTCTACATATCTTATTTTTCTGCACAGTAGAAGCATCTGTTCCATTTATGGGACTGAATGTGTTGTCTGGTAGCTACAATACCTCATAAAGAGCAGTCACTTTCATGCTCTATGCATTGTTACAGGGAACACGTCATAAGTGTCTATTATACAGATAGTGATTGCACTGCCCAGGTAACAAACCCTCGTACAAATCATGAATGTACAATGGACTAGCACAAGGTCACTTTGAATCACTGTGCTGCCATGAATGACTTTACAGCAGAGGGAAAGAAATATCCGGATTCCCGCTTTTACAGAAACGACAGCGTCTAACCCTGCAAGCTGGGGCAGATCAGGAGAGGGGAGAGTAGGGGCAGATCAGGAGAGGGGAGAGTAGGGGCAGATCAGGAGAGGGGAGAGTAGGGGCAGATCAGGAGAGGGGAGAGTAGGGGCAGATCAAGAGAGGGGAGAGTAGGGGCAGATCAGGAGAGGGGAGATTAGGGGCAAATCAGGAGTGGGGAGAGTAGGGGCAGATCAGGAGTGGGAAGAGTAGTGGCATATTAGGAGAGGGGAGAGTAGGGACAGATCAGGAGAGGGGAGAGTAGGGGCTGATCAGGAGAGGAGAGAGTAGGGGCAGATCAGGAGAGGAGATATTAGGGGCAGATCAGGAGACGGGAGAGTAGGGGCAGATCAGGAGAAGGGAGAGTAGGGGCAGATCAGGAGAGGAGAGATTAGGGGCAGATCAGGAGAGGGCAGGAGAGGGGAGAGTAGGGGTAGATCAGGAGAGGGGAAAGTAGGGGCAGATCAGGAGCGGAGAGATTAGGGGCAGATCAGGAGAGGGGAGATTAGGGGCAGATCAGGAGAGGGGAGAGTAGGGGCAGATCAGGAGAGGAGAGATTAGGGGCAGATCAGGAGAGGGGAGAGTAGGGGCAGATCAGGAGAGGGGAGAGTAGGGGTAGATCAGGAGAGGGGAAAGTAGGGGCAGATCAGGAGCGGAGAGATTAGGGGCAGATCAGGAGAGGGGAGATTAGGGGCAGATCAGGAGAGGGGAGAGTAGGGGCAGATCAGGAGAGGAGAGATTAGGGGCAGATCAGGAGAGGGGAGAGTAGGGGCAGATCAGGAGTGGGGAGAGTAGGGGCAGATCAGGAGAGAGGAGAGTAGGGGCAGATCAGGAGGGGGAGAGTAGGGGCAGATCAGGAGAGGGGAGAGTAGGGGCAGATCATGAATGGGGAGAGTAGTGGTAGATCAGGAGAGGGGAGAGTAGGGGCAGATCAGGAGTGGAGAGATTAGGGGCAGATCAGGAGAGGGGAGAGTGGGGGCAGATCAGGAGAGGAGAGATTAGGGGCAGATCAGGAGAGGGGAGAGTATGAGCAGATCAGGAGTGGGGAGAGTAGGGGCATTTCAGGAGAGGGGAGAGTAGGGGCAGATCAGGAGAGGGGAGAGTAGGGGCAGATCAGGACAGAGGAGATTAGGGGCAGATCAGGAGAAGGGAGAGTAGGGGCAGATCAGGAGAAGGGAGAGTAGGGGCAGATCAGGAGAAGGGAGAGTAGGGGTAGATCAGGAGACGGGAGAGTAGGGGCAGATCAGGAGAGGGGAGCGTAGGGGCAGATCAGGAGAGGAGAGATTAGGGGCAGATCAGGAGAGGAGAGATTAGGGGCAGATCAGGAGAGGGGAAAGTAGGGCCAGATCAGGAGAGGGGAGAGTAGGGGCAGATCAGGAGATGGGAGTTTAGAGGCAGATCAGGAGAGGGGAGAGTAGGGGCAGATCAAGAGAGGAGAGATTAGGGTCAGATCAGGAGAGGGGAGATTAGGGGCAGATCAGGAGAGGGGAGAGTAGGGGCAGATCAGGAGAGGGGAGAGTAGGGGCAGATCAGGAGAGGGGAGAGTAGGGTCAGATCAGGAGAGGAGAGATTAGGGGCAGATCAGGAGAGGGGAGAGTAGGGGCAGATCAGGAGTGGGGAGAGTAGGGGTAGATCAGGAGAGGGGAGAGTAGGGGCAGATCAGGAGAGGAGAGATTAGGGGCAGATCAGAAGAGGGGAGAGTAGGGTCAGATCAGGAGTGGGGAGAGTAGGGGCAGATCAGGAATGGGGAGAGTAGGGGCAGATCAGGAGAGGGGAGAGTATGGGCAGATCATGAATGGGGAGAGTAGGGGTAGATTTCTGTAGTGCGTAGATCTCCGGAGACGGGGTCCATGTGGCTAAGGATAGCAAAGCGTACTTTTTCCAAAATATACCACCACACACACTGCACCCATTATAAATACTCCAGCGCTCACAGTACAATGTAGTTCTGTCACTTTACTAGTGCGAATAACACGCAAATATGAAGAAAAAAGACGCTTGGTGCAACTAAGTCACAAAGCGCGCAGTGTGCCAAACATGGCTATGTGTCGCTAAGAGAGCAAAGGTGTATGAACACACATCTGTAAATGGGATGTGATTAGGAGTAACACAAGAAGGAAAGAGACTTTAAAGTGTGTAAGGTGTGAGGTGTGTCATTTACAGTTGCTCCACTGCAGCCTCCTTTTGCCTTCCACAACGCACCTAGGTGGTCATTCCGAGTTGATCGCTCGTTATTTTTTTTCCGCAACGGAGCGATTAGTCGCTAATGCGCATGCGCAATGTCCGCAGTGCGACTGCGCCAAGTAAATTTGCTATTAAGTTAGGTATTTTACTCACGGCATTACGAGGTTTTTTCTTCGTACTGGTGATCGTAGTGTGATTGACAGGAAGTGGGTGTTTCTTGGCGGAAACTGGCCATTTAATGGGTGTGTGCGAAAAAACGCTACCGTTTCTGGGAAAAACGCGGGAGTGGCTGGAGAAACGGGGGAGTGTCTGGATGAACGCTGGGTGTGTTTGTGACGTCAAACCAGGAACGAAACTGACTGAACTGATCGCAGTGGCAGAGTAAGTCTCGAGCTACTCAGAAACTGCTAAGAACTGTCTATTCGCAAATCTGCTAATCTTTCGTTCGCAAATCTACTATGCTAAGATTCACTCCCAGTAGGCGGCGGCTTAGCGTGTGCAAAGCTGCTAAAAGCAGCTTGCGAGCGAACAACTCGGAATGAGGGCCCTAGAGCGTATAGATTGCGCCCTACTTCATCTATGCACTCTAATATATATATATATATATATATATATATATATATATATATATATATATATATATATACATACACACACACACACACACACACACACACACACACACATATATATATATATATATATATATACTAGGTGCTTCATCGCACCCTACGGGCGCTCTTCACACCGTCGTAAGGGGCTAAGCCCCCTTAACCCCTGCACGCCTTTCTAGGGTTCAATATATGTATTATATGGAGTATTACCTGCATTCCTAGTTTTGTTAGTGGTTAAATATTGCACAATAAAAGGGCGTCGGATGGTGAAGGGGGCATAACCCCCTGCGACGGTGTGAACAGC